>NC_039263.1:2466768-2641768 GCF_003368295.1 Carassius auratus
TAGACTTTAAAATCACATTCACAGAACAATATATATATATATTATAACTTTAGTAACACTTTACAATAAGATTCCATTCATAAACATTATGTTAACATGAACAATGTTTATATAGCATTCATTCACGTCAGTTAATATTCCAAATTAAACATTAAAACATTGTTTTATTGTGATTTTTTTCCAAGCTTTTTTACCAATTCCAAACCATATCAATCTTAATAACTACCATTAATTTTTATTTAATCATTTATGAGTGCTATACAATAGTCCAGGAAAGCTGGAAGAGAAAAACAGGTCAAGAAGAACTGACAAAAAGAATTGCAAAATAATTAGGAAATAATGTGAAGATTAATTTTTAGTCAATTCTGCAAGACAGACTTTCAGGAAAGGAGGTGGAATAAAAATGAGCTCTTAAATCTTAATCCTGGATTCTGGAAGATATACTCCTCAAACCATCGAACAAGAGGAGGTGGTGCTGGTCCTTCACGAGTCACTCTAATCTGTTCATAAAGCCTATATATAAAGCCTTAATATATAGTATTTCACAATACTTCATGGTATTCTAATTAAATCATTTTTTGGGATCTTAAGTCTCTCAGAGCCGGACACCGAGTAATTCTGGAGACTCCAGGAAAGTGGCAGTTCTGTAAAATGTTGGCGCTGGAGACTAAATGCAACCTGATAGTTTCACACCTAATTCACTTAACACACACACAAACACACACACAGACACACACTACCCACAGTGACAGTGGGACTGAGTGACATTAGATGTATGATAGTTTTTTTTATTTTCTATCATCCATATAGTGTTGTATAGTCATGAAACTATTGTCATGAGACCAGTCATTCTGAGGAAATATGCCTCAGAATGACTTGTCTTTTATGTGTACATTTTTTTTAAGTGTTTAGAAGCTGCACTTTAAAAAAAATAAAAAGACATTTACTGGTTCCTTTTTTACTATTATTTCAAAAATCACCACGACAAAAACCATTCAAGCTATCCAAAATTCATTCACACCTGTTCTGTAAGATACATTCTTTAAACAGTGGTAAAAGAGGATGTGGTGCTGAACCTTCAAGAGTCACTCAAAACGTATCTGTCCATAAAGCCTATAAA
Organism: Carassius auratus; assembly: GCF_003368295.1. Lineage (NCBI taxonomy): Eukaryota > Metazoa > Chordata > Actinopteri > Cypriniformes > Cyprinidae > Carassius > Carassius auratus. The sequence continues at coordinate 2,467,889 of NC_039263.1, forward strand.
GAATTATTCTTAATATACAGTTCACAATACTTCAGCTTGTTATTCTAATTAAGTGAGGGTCATTTTTATCAGTAAAATTCCTAAAATACATATTATTTTATTTGAAAGATTTCTATAAATTATTTAAATCATACTCGTTTCTACAATAATTATTTAAAAGTAATCCTATAGCTCCCTCTGGTGACCATTATTGGTACTAAGAATTGCAAGCTTGATTTATAAGTTATGATAGTTTTAATTTTAGGCTGGCTCTTGAAAATGAAAAAGCTATGAAACTTACTGTGCTTCCTTCAAATGAGGACTTCTACTTATATAAAAAATTATGAAGAGTTAGAATGAAAAATTTTAAAGATATAGTAAAATAACTATTGTATTTTTTTATGTTACATTAATAAATCTCTATGGCAACACCATTTAAGCTATCCTAAACCCATTCACAATTTAACATCTCAGTATATTGGCATCATGTTGAAAAAGGAGTATGGAGTAGTATGAGGAGGAGTATGAATTCATTTACAGGCTGATTTTATCATAAATCCACAATAAAATTTATTTTTCTGTTCTGTATCAATCTGTGTTGTTGTTTGTTTATTTTTATCTTTTATTTTTCATAGGAAGATAACTGATCCTTTACTCTCCTTTTTAATAAATGTGCTTATAAAACCAAGAACAAGCTATTTATAGCTGTATTTATAAACTGCTTACTACTGACTATTAATATTGGGACAAGGCTTTATAAAGCATGAACTGACTATTTACTTTTTGAGTTTGAAATTACTATTTGCAGCACAAATTAGGGTTTTTTAGGATTTTTAAAAATCCCTAAAACTGTCAGAAAAGGATAAGGCCTAAGATTTCTATGTGAGTGGCTACATTTATTTGTTTTATAACTATAATGCATAAACTATGAAATTATACAAAATGTATAAAAAAGTACAACAGTCATTGTTTTCCAATGTTTTTTTTTTTTTTTTTTTTTTTTTTTTTTTTTTTTTGGATTTACATTAAAAAAAATTAGCCTACTGCAATCATTCTAAACAGCTTGAATAAAACCTGTTAATATTTATTATAGACCACTTTAACTGTGTATAATCTAACAAACAAGTTTATTATGAAAATAAAAGTGTGTACACCAGATAAATTGGACGATAAAGAAATTGCTAACAATAGTATAATAGTGTCACGGTTTTAGGTTTTTAGGCGTTTAGATGCAGATATGGACAAATCAAATGTAAAATAAAATGTAATTGATTTAATTAAATATAGATTAATTCTTGTTAGAGCAAAATAATAAATAAATAAATAAATACGTACACACATTAAAAAAGCAGCCAAGATGAATGAATTTCATTTTTTATATAGATTAAAATTGAAGACAGAAGCAGCTGGTATATGCGGTCACTTAATATTAAAATCCAGTAGATCCACTTCAGATATATTTCTCAACAGTTTATGTTCACGTGGCTGTTTTCGTTTATAGTCGCCAAGCTATTATGTATTTTGAAATAATCTTGTCCGTGATGTGTTCGTTCTTACGACGAAAGCCAGAATCCTGCAGCTCGAGAGATATATGTTATTCTGCCAGTCGCGCTTTCAAATAGTCTTGCGCACTTAAACGGGTCACAAACACCTGCATTTACCTCTTGATGTGTTACAATGGGTTTATTGTGTGCATTTGTGGTAATGTTTTATTTAAAAAAGCTCTTAAACAAGAATAAATTCGTTTGTTTTGAGCTCGACACTGTAAGCGCTTGATCGGAGGCGTGATTTCAGATAGGCAGCCACAAATATTTCATTTTCACACAAACAGTTCAAAAACATCTGAATTTAGCTCTTGGTGTGTTCTAATTGGTTGATTGTGTGATATCGCTGTAAAAATTTATTTTTAAAAGCTATAAAATAGGAATAAATTAGTTTTTTCTGAGCTCTTTACTCCAGACTCTCTTGATCACAGCGGTGATTCGTCTCTCCTATTTCTCACGTATCTCTGGCCAGAAATAATTTATCCATGAGCCCTGAACCGGTAATAATCAGATATGTTGGTTTAGCTTGTCAGTGTGAATTAAATCTAAGTATTTATTTGTATTTTTAACCGATTTAAAAGTGAAAGTAAAAGTCCGGTAATTGCACCTGTAGGGGCGCAATTTCTCTCAGACAATGGAAGTCTGAAGCACATATACTCAAACAGAGGGACAAAGTGAGATGAGATGTCTGAGAGTTTTTTAATTTTCTGTTATCCATACAGTGTTGTAAAGTCTTGAAACTATGCATATTTCCTCAGAATGACTTTTTCATCTGTATGAAAAAATTCTTTGACGTGTTTGGAAGCTGCATTTTAAAAATACAATTATGATTCCCTTTGTAAGGTAATTTCAAAAAATCACCACGGCAAAACCATTCAAGCTATCCAAAATCCATTCACAATTTAAGTTCCTATCAGAAATACTGATGTGTGTTCAGAGTTTTGTGAAATTCTAAGTATGGTATTTGCCTCAAAATCACCTGAGAAGTATTCCAGTTTGACATGTTGCCACGCCAACAATTTTTTAGATATCAATATCCCCCTTGCAGATTTATATCGGCTGTGTTTTAACATTATTCTGATGAAGTTTGAAGCAAATCGAGTAATAATAAGATGCTGAATTCAAATCATTTTGAAAATGACACACTTCCTTCTGCCAGTTGGTGGCGCTATAACTTTGACTCCTAATAGTCACATATATGCGATCGACATCATACAACGAATAATGTGATGAAGTTTGATTAAAATCAGGAACTGTATGTGGATGGTATTAGACACTTCCTGTTTCTCATTTCTCGCCATAATTTCAACGCCTCGCCACGAGCAAACCGTTCGAGATATCAAAAATCCCCTGGCAATTTTTCATCCCCAGTGTCTTGAGATCATGTTGACCGAGTTTGGCGGCAATCGAGAAAAAAACCTATGACAAGTATTTCAAATTCCAGAGCATGCGCTTTTTACATAACTCTAAATAGCTGACTTCCTGTTGGGTGGAGCCTATGACATGCAATATGAAAGTTGTTCGGCACGATGAGATCTATATGTGTACTGAGTTTCATATGAATATGTGCAAGTATGTGTGAGCTATACATCAACATTTATGACTGTGTTCCAGGGGGCGCCATAGAGCCCCTGTGCCACGCCCGGGTCCCAGCCTCTGCAGGCTCCTAAAGGCCACAGATTCCAAAGTGTGCGCAAATTTTCAAGAGTTTTTGAGTATGTTAAGGACCCCCAAAGCCCCCACAACTTTGACGAAAAATTTGAATACTAAACCCTAAATAGCCAACTTCCTGTTGGGCGGAGCCTATGATATGCAATACAAAAGTTGTTTGGATTGATGAGATTTATATGTGTACCGAGTTTCATACGTCTACGAGCAAGAATGTATGATATATGGCCCTCCATATTCCAGGGGGCGCTGTAGAGCCCCTGTGCCACGCCCGTGTATCAGTCTCTGCCCGGCCCTAATGGCCGCAGGTTCCAATCTGTGTGCCAATTTTCAAGACTTTTTAAGCACGTTAAGGGCCCCAAAAGCCCCCAAGACGTTGGAAAAAAAAAATAATAATAATAATAATAATAATAATAATAATAAATAATCCTAAGGAAAACAATAGGCCTCTCGCCCTTTGGGCTTGAGCCCTAAATATAGCTGCAAGCAGCGATGGCGGGCTCAAGCCACCAATGCCATCGCCACCCCGGTGGCATCAGGTAAACTGTGCCCAGCGGACACATGCATTCACAATATCCCTCTGGCAGTGAGGTTTTAAAGGATATGGCGGTTAAAGGATTAATCCGAATCATCTAGACTTTTAAAATCACATTCACAGAACAATATATATATATATATATATACTTAGTAACACTTTACAATAAGATTTCATTTATAAAGCACATTTTACCAATTCCAAACCATATCAATCTTAATAACTACCATTATTTTTTATTTAATCATTTATGAGTGCTATACAATAGTCCAGGAAAGCTGGAAGAGAAAAACTCCTTATATTCATGTGCAGAATCATTAGGCATGTTTTCTTTTACAGATGAAATGCGCTAAAAAAGAGTTTTAACTCAAACTGTTTTAACTCAAAGTCGAAAATTATGAAATACCCATGAGAAATATCAAACAAAAATGCAATACAGAAATGGATAAGTTAAAACTTAACCATTGTACAAAAATGCTGACTGGGTCATGAGGTCAGAAAAGAAGAAGAAAAAAAAAACAGGTCAAGAAGAACTGACAAAAATAAATGCAAAATAATTAGGAATTAATGTGAAGATTAATTTTTAGTCAATTCTGCAAGACAGACTTTCAGGAAAGGAGGTGGAATAAAAATGAACTCCTAAATCTTAATCCCGGATTCTGGAAGATATATTCCTCAAACCATCAGACAAGAGGAGGTGGTGCTGGTCCTTCACAAGTCACTCTAATCTGTTCATAAAGCCTATATATAAAGTCTTAATATATAGTATTTCACAATACTTCATGGTATTCTAATTAAATCATTTTTTGGAATCTTTGATTTCTCAGAACCTGACACATTGTAATTCTGAGACTCCAGGAAAGTGTCAGTTCTGTAAAATGTTGGCACTGGAGACTAAATGCTCCCTGATAGTTTCACACCTAATTCACTTAACACACACACACACACACACACACACACACACACACACATTACCCACGGTGACAGAGGGACAGAGTGAGATCAGATGAATGATAGTTTTTTTAATTTTCTATCATCCATATAGTGTTGTATAGTCATGAAACTATGCATATTTCCTCAGAATGACTTGTCTTCTATGTGTACATTTTTTTGAAGTGTTTAGAAGCTGCACTTAAAAAAATAAAAGACATTTACTGGTTACTTTTTTACTGTTATTTCAAAAAATCACCACGACAAAACCATTCAAGCCATTCAAAATTCATCCGCACCTGTTCTGTAAGATACATTCTTTAAACTGGTAAAAGAGGATGTGGTGCTGATCCTTCAAGAGTCACTCAAAACTTATCTGTCCATAAAGCCTATAAAGAATTATTCTTAATATACAGTTCACAATACTTCAGCTTGTTATTCTAATAAAGTGAGGGTCAGTTTATCAGTAAAATACATAAAATTAATATTATTTTTCTTTGAAAGATTTCTATAAATGATTTAAATCATACTTGTTTCTACAATAATTATTTAAAAGTGATCCTATAGCGCCATCTGGTGGCCATTATTGGTACTAAGAATTGCAAGCTTGATTTATATGTTATGATAGTTTTAATTTTATGCTGGCTCTTGAAAATGATAAAGCTATGAAACTTACTGCGCTTCCTTCAAATGATGACTTCTACATATATAAAAAATTATGAAGAGTTGGAATTAAAAATTTTAAAGATATAGTAAAATAACTATTGTATTTTTTTATGTTACTTTAATAAATCTCTATGGCCACACCATTTAAGGTATCCTAAACCCATTCGCAATTTAACATCTTCAGTATATGGCTTCATGTTAAAAAAATTTGGTGTGAACTACTTGTGTCTTCTTGGAGGAGAATGAATTCATTTACAGGCTGAGTTTATCATAAATCCACAATAACATTTCTGAGTTCTGTATCAATCAGTGTTGTTGTTTGTTTATTTTTATTTTTTTTATTTTTCATAGGAAGATAACTGACCCTTTACTCTCCTTTTTAATAAATGTGCTTATAAACCAAGGACAAGCTATTTATAGCTGTATTTATAAACTGCTTACTACTGACTATTAATATTGGGACAAGGCTTTATAAAGCATGAACTGACTATTTACTAATGAGTGCAGTTATTATAAAGTGTTATCAATGCATTTGCTAATGTTAACAAATTAGACATTATTTTACAGTGTTATCAAATCCCTTAAATGATTTGTAAGTGTTTTGTAATGATTTTATTGACCTACAAGCATTTGTGAAAGTTCTGCTTGCATTACAGCTTAGTCTTGATCTGTGAGCTGAACAGATTTACTGTTACATCCATGAGATTATGTAAATTCAAATAAATATCATGTCACAGGATGTCAGAGGTCAGTATCAAATTAGTTTGAAATTATTATTTGCAGCACAAATAAGGTTTTTTAGGATTTTTAAAAATCCCTAAAACTGTCAGAAAAGGATAAGGCCTAAGATTTCTATGTGAGTGTCTAAATTTGTTTGTTTTTATAACTATAATGCATAAACTATGAAACTATACAAAATGTATAAAAAAGTACAAGTTATTCTTTTCCAATGTTTTTTATTTATTTAATTTTTTTTTTTTTTTTTTTTTTTTTTTGGATTTACATTTTAAAAAATTAGCCTACGGCAATCATTCTAAACAGCTTGAATAAAACCTGTCAATATTTATTATAGACCACTGTAACTGTGTATAATCTAACAAACAAGTTTATTATGAAAATAAAAGCGTGTACACCAGATAAATTGGACGATAAAGAAATTGCTAACAATAGTATAATAGTGTCACGGTTTTACGCTGCCTGAAGGAATACGGAGTCGAGGATAAACGGAATAAGGTTTTTAATATATCCAACACAGGGGATATCCAACATGGAGCACAGAGGTAGACACACGCAAGTAGCAAGTGGTGAATGATCACAAGTGAGTCACAAGTGAGGACAAGTGAGAAGACCCGACAAAACAGAACTGAAGGACAAGGCTTATGTACAACAGATAATTGGGGAAACACAGGTGGATGGAATCATTAAATTAACAGGGACATGGAACACATGAGGAAGATAATAGACACCTGGGAACTAATCAAACTAAACACGGAAGACAGAAACTGGGTCACGGGCAAAAACAAGCTAAATGAGTCCAGGTGTGTGACAAATAGAGCATGTTTTAGGTTTTTAGGCGTTTAGATGCAGAAATGGACAAATCAAATGTAAAATAAAATGTAATTGATTTAATTAAATATAGATTAAGTCTTGTTAGAGCAAAATAATAAATAAATACGTACACACATTAAAAAAGCAGCCAAGATGAATGAGTTAAATTTTTTTATATAGATTAAAATTGAAGACAGAAGCAGCTGGTATATGCGTCACTTAATATTAAAATCCAGTAGATCCACTTCAGATTTATTTCTCAACAGTTTATGTTCACGTGGCTGTTTTCGTTTATATTAGCCAAGCTATTATGTATTTTGAAATAATCTTGTCCGTGATGTGTTCGTTCTTACGACGAAAGGCAGAATCCTGCAGCTCCAGAGATACATGTTATTCTGCCAGTCGCGCTTTCAAATAGTCTTGCACACTTAAACGGGTCACAAACACCTGCATTTAGCTCGTGTTGTGTTATAATGGATGTATTGTGTGCATTTATGGCAATAACTTATTTTAAAAAGCTCTTAAACAAGAATAAATTCGTTAGTTTTGAACTTGTGACACTGTGCGCGCTGATCGGAGGCAGTGATTTCAGATAGACAGCCGCGAATATTTCATTTTCACACAAACAGTTCAAAAACATCTTAATTTAGCTCTTGGTGTGCTCTAATTGGTGAATTGTGTGATATCGCTGCAATACATTATTTTTAATAGCTATAAAACAAGAATAAACTCGTTTTTTCTGAGCTCATCATTCCACACGCTCCTGCTCAGAGCTGTGATTCATCTCTCATGTTTCTCACGTATCACTGACCACACATCAATTATTAATGAGCCCTGACCTGATAATAATCATATATGTTGGTTTAGCTTGTCAGTGTGAATTAAATCCAAGTATTTATTTGTATTTTAACCGATTTAAAAGTGAAACCAAAAGACAGTCTCCTCCCTTTTTTAGTCCGGTAACTGCACCTGTAGGGGCGCTATTTCTCTCAGACAATGGAAGTCTAAGCACACACACTCAAACAGAGGGACAGAGTGAGATGAGATGTCTGACAGTTTTTTTAATTTTCTGTTATCCATACAGTGTTGTAAAGTCATGAAACTATGCATATTTATTCAGAATAACTTTTTTTCTGTATGAAAAAAGGTTTTGAAGTGTTTGGAATTTAAAAATGCAGGAAAATTAATAATTCCATCTTTACTGTCATTTAAAAAAATCACCACGACAAAACCATCCAAGCTATCCAAAACCCATTCACAATTTAAGTTCCTCAATGTTTTTTCAACATGTAGACGAAGTTTGGTGTGTATAGTGTTACTCTCCTCTGAGCAGTATGCATTAATTCACAGCAAAATGTAAAAAACAATCCACATTCAAATCAAAATAGCCGACTTCCTGTTGGTCGTAGCTGATGACTGTGAATTAGAAAGTTGTCCGTCTTGATAAGAAAAATTTTTGTACCGAGTTTGGTGTCTGTAGCTAAAACTAACCCCCCCACTTTTGACAAAAGGTGGCGCTATAGAGTGCCTCTTCCACGCCCTCTTATGAACTTTTGCCAGTGTCTAGCTGTCACTAATACTGATATGTGTTCTGAGTTTGATGAAATTCTAAGCATGTTATTTGCCTCAAAATCACCTGAGAAGTATTCCAGTTTGACATGTTGCCACGGCAACAATATTTTTAGATATCAATATCCCCCCAGCAGATTTATATCGGCTGTGTTTTAACATTATTCTGATGAAGTTTGAAGCAAATCGAGTAAAAATAAGATGCTGAATTCAAAGCATTTTGAAAATGACACACTTTCTGCTGCCAGTTGGTGGCGCTATAACTTTGACTCCTAATAGTCACATATATGCGATCGACATCATACAACGAATAATCTGATGAAGTTTGATTAAAATCAGGTAATGTATGTGGATGGTATTAGACACTTCCTGTTTCTCATTTCTCGCCATAATTTCAACGCCTCGCCACGAGCAAGCCGTTCGAGATATCAAAAATCCCCTGGCAATTTTTCATCCCCAATGTCTTGAGATCATGTTGACCGAGTTTGGTGGCAATCGGGTAAAAATCCTATGACAAGTATATCAAATTCCAGAGCATGCCCTTTTTACATAACTCTAAATAGCTGACTTCCTGTTGGGCGGAGCCCAATGACATGCCGTACGAAAATTGTTCGGCACAATGAGATCTATATGTGTACTGAGTTTCATATGAATATGTGCAAGTATGTGTGAGCTATACATCAACATTTCTGACTGTGTTCCAGGGGGCGCTGTAGAGCCCTTGTGGCACGCCCGGGTCACAGCCTCTGCAGGCTCCTAAAGGGCAAAGATTCCAAAGTGTGTGCAAATTTTCAAGAGTTTTTGAGTATGTTAGGGACCCCAAAAGCCCCCACAACTTTGACGAAAAATATGAATACTAAACCTTAAATAGCCAACTTCCTGTTGGGCGGAGCCTATGACATGCAGTACGAAAGTTGTTTGGTTTGATGAGATCTACATGTGTACCGAGTTTCATGTGTCTACGTGCAAGTATGTATGATATATGGCCCTCAGTATTCCAGGGGGCGCTGTAGAGCCCCTGTGCCACGCCCATGTATTAGTCTCTGCCCGGCACTAATGGCCGCAGGTTCCAATCTGTGTGCCAATTTTCAAGAGTTTTCGAGCATGTTAAGGACCCCAAAAGCCCCCGAAACCTTGAAGAAAAATAATAATAATAATAATAAATATAGCTGCAAGCAGCGATGGCGGGCTCAAGCCGTCAGTGCAACACCACCCCGGTGGCATCGGGAAAACTGTGCCCAGAAGGCATAAGCATTTACAGTAACCCTCTGGCAATCAAATTTTAAGGGATATGGCAGTATTTTAATATATATAAAAAATGTATAAGTTGTGCATCGTAGCTGACACCTAAATGAACACATTACAATTGGTTTATGACTGCAAGTCTTTCTCCTCAAATGCTATTGAGCTTCAAATTTGCTTTTGAGCCCATGTGAAAAAGTAGCATAATTTACATATGACTTACAGTTTGTTTTAATAAATATCAAACATTCAATTTAATGGTGCATTATAGCTGTCACCTAGATGAACAATTACAGTTGTTTTTATGACTGTAAGTCATTCTCTTCAAATGCTACTGACGTTAGAAAAGTGTATAACAATATCACATGTAACTTTAGAGACGGTCCCTAAATTTGAGACTCTCGAATGTCCAATGTCAAGCCAACTTTATGCCTGTTTTTGTTTTGTTTTTTACTTTATTTTTCTTTTCTCTGTGCCGGATTGCTGATGTCTTTTACCCGGGCATAGATGTCCATCCATCAATTACGAACATTCATCCGCAAATGTCCGAGCGGTCGCGAGCGCGGATGGGAGAATGGCGCATGTTTTATTTTTTTTGAGCTACTGGGATGGTGCCCCCTCTGGGAGTTGGTGCCCTACGAAGACTGCGTATTCTGCATATAGGGAGCGGTGGTACTATCTGGAAGATATATTCCTCAAACCGTCGTATAAGAGGAGGTGATGCTAGTACTTCAAGAATCTCTCAAAACCTATCTGTTCATAAAGCTTATATATAAAGTCTTAATATAGTATTCCACAATATGTTGTGCTATTCTAATATTATTGTGGTTTTTTATTGACATTGTTATTTGCTGTTATTTTTTGTTTTAATATTGTTACTGTTGTTACTTGTTGTACTGTGACCTTGAGTGGTTTGAAAGGCGCCTTAAATAAAATGCATTATTATTATAATTATTAGCTGTACACTTGATAAAAAAAAAAAAATATATATAAACTTATGCAATTGTATATATATATATATATATATATATATATATATATATATATATATATATATATATATATATATATATAGTGTACAGTTTTCTTTTATTGCATCTTGAAATAAATGTTTCTGAGTTCTGTGTTTGTTTATTTATTTATTTTTATTTTTTTTATTTTTTTTAGGAAGATTACAGCCTTTAATCTCCTCAAAATAAATGTGCATATAAACCATGAACAATTTAATTATAGCTGTATTTATAAAATGCTTACTAATGACTATTAATTTTGGGAGTAGGCTAGCAACAGTTGATGTTGAGCCCTAAGATATTTCTTAAGCTGTAATGATGAAAAAACAACAACAACACCAAATTGCTTTTTTTTCTGCTGGTGATTAAAGAGATGATTAAGTCTCCCTCCCTCTCTCTCTCTCTCTCTCTCTCTGACACCAAGCCCATCCCCTCTCCCACACATTCACACAAACTCAGCACACACACTTAACACACACACACTTAACACACACACACACACACACATTACCCAGAGGGACAGAGTGACATCAGATGTATGGTAGTTTTTTAATTTTCTATCATCCATATAGTGTTGTATAGTCATGAAACTATGCATATTTCCTCAGCATGACTTGTCTTCTATGTGTACATTTTGTTGAAGTGTTTAGAAGCTGCACTTAAAAAAATAAAAGACATTTACTGGTTCCTTTTTTACTGTTATTTCAAAAAATCACCATGACAAAACCATTCAAGCTATCCAAAATTCATTCGCACCTGTTCTGTAAGATAAATTCTTTAAACAGTGGTAAAAGAGGATGTGGTGCTGATCCTTCAAGAGTCACTCCAAACTTATCTGTCCATAAAGCCTATAAAGAATTATTCTTAATACACAGTATTTCACAATACTTCAGCATATTATTCTAATTAAGTGAAGGTCATTTTATCAGTAAAATACATATTATTTTTCTTTGAAAGATTTCTATAAATGATTTAAATCATACTTGTTTCTACAATAATTATTTAAAAGTAATCATATAGCGCCATCTGGTGGCCATTATTGGTACTAAGAATTGCAAGCTTGATTTATATGTTATGATAGTTTTAATTTTGCGCTGGCTCTTGAAAATGATAAAGCTATGAAACTTACTGTGCTTCTTTCAAATGATGACTTCTACGTATATAAAAAATTATGAAGAGTTGGAATGAAGAATGTTAAAGATATAGTAAAATAACTATTGTATTTTTTTATGTTACTTTAATAAATCGGTATGGCCACACCATTTAAGGTATCCTAAACCCAATCGCAATTTAATATCTTCAGTATATTGGCATCATGTTGAAAAAGTATGACTTACATATGACTTACAGTTTGTTGTAATAAATATCAAACATTCAATTTAATTGTGCATTATAGCTGTCACCTAGATGAACAATTACAGTTGTTTTTATGACTGTAAGTCATTCTCTTCAAATGCTACTGACGTTAGAAAAGTGTATAACAATATCACATGTAACTTTAGAGACCAGCCCTAAATTTGAGACTCTAGAAAGTCCAATGTCAAGAAAACTTTATGCCTGTTTTATTTTCTTTAGTTTTCTTTTCTCTGTGCCGGATTGCTGATGTCCTATACCCAGGCATAGATGTCCATCCATCAATTACGAACATTCAGCCACAAACATGAGGTGTGAGCAGTCGCGAGCGCGGATGGGAGAATGGCGCTTGTTTTTTTTTTGTTTTTTTTGAGCAACTGGGATGGTGCCCCGTCTAGGAGTTGGTGCCCTACGAAGACTGCATACTATGCATATAGGGAGCGGCGGTACTATCTGGAAGATATATTCCTCAAACGATCTTACAAGAGGAGGTGATGCTAATCCTTCAAGAATCGCATAAAAGCTATTCAAGTGTACAGTTTCCTTTTATTGCATCTTGAAATAAATATTTCTGAATTCTGAATCAAACTGGGTTGTGTTTATTTATTTATTTTATAAGACAACTGAGACTTTAATCTCCTTTGTAATATATGTGCTTTTAAACCAAGAACAATTTATTTATAGATGTATTACTGCTTAATAATGACTATTATTAAGGGAAAAGGCTTTATAATCATGAACTATTTACTAAAGCTTAGCTAATGAGTGCAATTATTATAAAGTGTTACCATTGCATATACTAATGTTAACAAATTAGACATTATTTTACAGTGTTACCAAATTCTTAAATAATGTATTAGTGTTTTGTAATGATTTTAATGACCTATAAGCATTTGTGAAATAGTTTTGCTTGCATTAAAGCTTTATCTGTCAGTTGAAGAGTTTTACTGTTACATCCATGAGATTAATAAATGTCACATCACATGTTGTCATAGGTCAGTATCAAATGAGTTTGAAATTATTATTTTCAGCACAAATTAGGGTTCTTAGGATGTTTTTAAATCCCTAAAACTGTCAGAAAAGGATAAGGCCTAAGAGATTTCTTAACCTGTAATGAAAGGAAAAAAAACACCACCATTAGCAACAACAAAAACAATAACAATTTAAAATACAGATATTTTTCCTGATTATTAAAGGGATGATTAGGTCTCTCTCTCTCTCTCTCTCTCTCTGCCAGACAGCCCCTCCCTACAGTCCACACACACTGTCACAGTCACCAACCCCCTCACACTCCCCCTCCCTCTCCCCCTCCCTTCCCTCACACAGACAGGGTGGCCAGAGTGAGATCATGTCAGTTGAGAAGTCTGACAGTTTTTTTAATTTTCTTTTATCCATACAGTGTTGTAAAGTCGTGAAACTATGCATATTTCCTCAGAATGATTTGATCTTTGTATAAAAAATGCTTTGAAGTGTTTGGAAGCTGCAATTTAAACATACAAGACAATTAATGTTTCCCTTTTTACTGTCATTTCAAAAATTCACCACGACAAAACCGTTCAAGCTAACCAAAATCCGTTCGCAATTTAAGTTCCTCAATGGTTTTTCTTCATGTAGACAAAGTTTGGTGTGTATAGTGTACTTCCCCTGTGAGGAGTATGCATTAATTCACAACTGTAAAATCTCAAAAATACACATTCAAATCAAAATAGCCGACTTCCTGTTGATCGTAGCTTATGACTGTGAATTAGAAAGTTGTCCGTCTTGATTAGAACAATTTATGTACCAAGTTTTGTGTCTGTAGCTAAAACTAACCCCCCCACTTTTGACAAAAGGTGGCGCTATAGCGTGCCTCCTTCACGCCCTTTTAAAAGCTTTTGCCATTGTCTAGCTATCACTAATACTGATATGTGTTTTGAGATTCATGTAAATCTGAGGTTGTTGTCTGCCTCAAACTCATCATAACAGAACATTCAAGTTTGACACGTTGCCATGGCAACGCCATATTAGATATCAATATTCCCACAACAGATTTACATCGGCCATGTTTTGTCATTATTCTGATGAAGTTTTAAGGAAATTGAGTAAAAATAAGATGCTGAATTCAAAACATTTTGAAAATGACTCACTTCCTGCTGCCAGTTGGTGGCGCTATAATGTTGACTCTTAATAGTCACATATATACGATCTGTATCATACAACGAACAAACCAATGAAGTTTGATCAAATTCAGGAAATGTATGTGGACGTTATTAGACATTTCCTGTTTCTCATTTCTCGCCATAATTTCAACGCCTCACCACGGGCAAACCGTTCGAGATATCAAAAATCCCCTCGCAATTTTTCATCCCCAATGTCTTGAGATCATGTTCACCGAGTTTCGTGACGAACGGGTTGAAAACCTCAGAGGAGTATTTCAAATTCCAGAGCATGCTTTTTTTAAACAGCCCTGAATAGCTGACTTCCTGTTGGGCGGAGCCTAAGACATAAAGTGTGAAAGTTGTTCGGCTCAATGAGATCTATAAGTGTACCGAGTTTCATATAAATACATGCAAGTGTGTGTGAGCTATGGTTCAAGATTTCTGAAGGTGTTCCAGGGGGCGCTGTAGAGTCCCTGTGCCACGCCCGGGTCCCAGCCTCTGCAGCATCCTGATGGCCGCAGATTCCAATGTGTGTGCCAATTTTCAAGAGTTTTTGAGCATGTTAAGGCCCCTAAAAACCCCCGGAAGGTTTAATAAAAAATAAAAAAAATAATAAGAAGAAGAATAATCCTTAGAAGAACAATAGGGCTCTTCGCCCCTTCGGGCTTGAGCCCTAATAACAAATAATCCTAAGGAAAACAATAGGGCTCTCGCCCTCCAGGCTTGAGCCCTAATAATAATAATAATAATAAAAAATAATCCTAAGGAAAACAATAGGCCTCTCGCCCTTTGGGCTTGAGCCCTAATAATAACAAATAATCCTAAGGAAAACAATAGGGCTCTCGCCCTCCAGGCTTGAGCCCTAATAATAATAACAAGAATAATCCTTAGAAGAACAATAGGGCTCTTCGCCCCTTCGGGCTTGAGCCCTAATAACAAATAATCCTAAGGAAAACAATAGGGCTCTCGCCCTCCAGGCTTGAGCCCTAATAATAAAAAATAATCCTAAGGAAAACAATAGGCCTCTCGCCCTTTGGGCTTGAGCCCTAATAATAATAATAATAACAACAAATAATCCTAAGGAAAACAATAGGGCTCTCGCCCTCCAGGCTTGAGCCCTAATAATAATAATAAACGAAGCAGATACAATAGGGTCCTCACACCTTCGGTGCTGGGGCCCTAATAATAATAATAATAAACAAAGCAGATACAAGAGGGTCCTCGCACCTCGGTGCTCGGGCCCTAATAATTTGAGTAAGAATTTCATCTTTTTAACTTTGTTTGCCAATTACAGAAAATCATGAGATTGCTAGAAATGCAGCATTTACAATGAATTATGATGCAAATAAGTGCTGATGTGCTGATGGCCACTTATACAGATGGTAATAACACAAATGTGCCAAAGTAAATAATCCACTCTCTCTATATACGCCTCTGGCTTTGCTACCGTTCGGACGTTCTAGCTTACTGCTCTGCGCTTTGCTTCTTATTTCTGTACTTTTCTCTGATTTTTCTAAGATTTCTACATCAGCAGATCAGCACAGTGCTCAAAAAACAGATTTTTTGGCACAAAAGCTAAAACTAAAAACTCTTTGGGACTGGAATAATACTACAAAAAGAAAACTTTGCCTCCCACTGCCAGCAGCTTACATTCCAGAGACGGGAAAACAACTGCCTACATTCAAACAGAAGAGAGAGCTCAGAGCACAGCCGAGACAAGGACTCTGATAGTGGGTGACTCTGTTATCAGAAACATCCGTAGCAGGACTACAACAACATGCTGCCTTCCTCAAGCAACGGTCTCTGATGTGAACAAGGACCTTCAGAACATTCTGATGAAGCACAAGACTGCAAATTAAATCATCATCCATGTGGGGAAGAATGATATTCGGAAAGAGCTGTCAGAACTCCTTAAGAAGGACTTCATTGAACTCTTTGAAACACTTCAAAGACTCAAAGTTCAGTCGTTCATCAGTGGACCACTCCCAGCACGTACATGGAACAAATATGTTTTCACGGTTGCTTGGGCTGAACACATGGCTACAAAGATCTTGTAATATAAAAAGAGTGAATTTCATTGACAATTTAAATCTTTTCTGGGGCCATAGACAATTGTTTAAACCAGATGGCCTCCACCCAAACAAACGTGGTGCTAGAGTGTTTAAGGACAATATCTACTTTTCCCTCCGGGTCCGAGTCATCATGTGGTTGACATATCTCACAAGGACACTGATAACACCACGCAGCCAAAACAAGCACTGCTGATAGACACTATCCCGGCTGAGCCCTGCCCACAGAGCTCCCCACAGACTGACTGTGATGTATCAAAACAGCTACAAGATTCACCACCCAGGGACGACTTTCTGAAAAACAGCCAGGGAAGCCAGGACAACACATCACAGCCACCGGAAACACCAGAGACACAGCCCATCTCACCAGACACATTATCCCTTTCTCGAGCATCTCCACTTCTGTGCTTTTCAAAGAAAATGGAGGAATTGGTGTATGCTGGGACTAAACTCTCTCACTCATTCGCTGCTAACCAACAAAGACTGTGGGCCCTGTTCCTATGAGAGCTCTCCGACCGCTGCCACAACGCCAGGGCCCAAACCCTCTATCTGCTGAAGGTGAACCAAAAACAACTGATAGCAGCTCTCAGTGATATGTGTCGAACCCAGTGTGCCTGTAGCTTTATCTATTTCAGTTTTATCACGTGATAGAAAGTCTAAGGCCATCCCAAGCCGAAGGGCAAACTCATCTAATCTGCGGCCTATTATGCATCAAACTAAAATTGATGTAAAGACACAAAGCACAGCCATCAAGTTAGCATCTTTAAACATTCGCTCACTAAAAAACGAATCATTCTTAATCAATGACTTTATAACCACAAACAATCTGGATTTTATATTTCTAAATGAAACATGGCTAGAAGACAGCTGCAGTGCAACAATCCTAAATGAAGCAGCCCCTCCTAACTTCACTTACATGAGTGTTTGCAGGACTGTTAGGAGAGGTGGAGGTGTAGCTGCTCTATTTAAAGATGTCTATCAATGCAAACAAGTGTCATTTGGTCAGTACTTGTCTTTTGAATCTAGGTATTGTGCTGAAAGGTGCTCCACGCATTCTGTTTATTATTATTTACAGGCCTCCAAAATACTCTCCAGCCTTTGTTGAAGAGGTCACAGAAATGTTATCAATGATTTCCTCAGAGTTTGACTGTTTTGCTATTGCAGGGGATTTTAATATTCACATAGATAATGCAGAAAACAAAACTACAAAAGAAATGATAACGGTTCTAAACACCTTTGACCTGATTCAGCATGTGCATGGACCCACACACAAAGGTGGACACACTCTGGATCTAATCATCAGTAGGGGTCTAAACATTTCATCCATTGTTATTAAGGACGTAGCACTATCTGATCACTTCTGTATTTTCTTTGATATATTGATCTCTGCTACCACTGAATCTAGATCGGTCTCTGTCAGAAGGAGATGCATAAACGAGAACACAAGTGTACTATTTATGGAGGCTATATCTTTAACACCAAGCATTTCTGCAGACTCTGTTGATATTCTCCTTGATTCTTTCAACTCAAAAGTTAAGAATGTTATTGATGATATTGCTCCAATAATAGTCAGTAAGAAAACAGACAGAAATCAGTTTGGAGAAGATCAACAGCAGTTCAGACTATGAAAAGAGAATGCAGAAAAGCAGAACTTGAAATTCACTATAGCATCTATAAAGATAGCCTTCATGCTTTTAATGTGAAACTAGCCAAAGCTAGACAGAATTTCTTCTCAAACCTTATAAACAGTAACTTAAATAACACTCGTACTCTTTTTGCCACTGTTGAGAGACTCACAAACACCCCAAGTCAGATTCCCAAATGCAATGAGTTTGCATCCTTCTTTTCTGAGAAGATCATCAATATCAGGAAGGCGATTAGCACATCCTCAAGTAATGCAGAGGTCAGACAGATTCAGCCACAATATCAAAAAGATACTATGTCTATTTTTGAAGCAATTGATAGCAAAATTCTGGAAGACATAGTGCAGCACCTAAAATCGTCAACCTGCTATCTTGACACACTTCCCACATCTTTTTTCAAATGTGTGCTTAACTGCTTAGAAGCAGATCTTTTAGAAGTGGTGAACGCCTCACTTCTTTCTGGGACATTTCTAAACTCCTTAAAAACTGCAGTTGTTAAGCCCCTCCTGTAAAGGAGCAATCTTGATAACACCATTTTGAGCAATTTTAGACCAATATGTAATCTTCCTTTTATAGGCAAAATTATAGAAAAGGTTGTTTTTAATCAGCTGAACAAATACTTAAACTCAAATGGATACCTGGACAATTTTCAATCTGGTTTCCGACCGCATCACAGCACAGAGACAGCACTCATTAAGATAATAAATGATATTCGCTTAAATTGTGACTCTGGCAATATATCAGTGCTGGTATTGCTAGATCTCAGTGCTGCGTTTGACACTGTCGATCATAACATACTACTAGAGAGACTGGAAAACTGGGTCGGGCTTTCTGGGATGGTACTCAAATGGTTCAGATCATACTTAGAAGGGAGAGGCTATTATGTGAGTCTAGGAGAGCATAAGTCTAAGTGGACGTCCATGACATGCGGAGTCCCACAAGGCTCGATTCTAGCACCGCTCTTGTTTAGCCTGTATATGCTTCCATTGAGTCAAATAATGAGAAATAACCAAATTGCCTATCACAGCTATGCTGATGATACCCAGATTTACATAGCCTTTTCTCCAAATGACTACAGCCCCACTGACTCCCTCTGAAAATGCATTGATGAAATTAATAGTTGGATGTGCCAGAACTTTCTTCAGTTAAACAAGGGAAACACTGAAGTCATTGCATTTGGAAACAAAGATGAAGTGTTCAAGGTGAATGCATACCTTAACTCTAGGGGTCAAGGGATCTTGGTGTGATTCTGGAGACAGACCTTAGTTTCAGTAGTCATGTCAAAGCAGTAACTAAATCAGCATACTATCATTTAAAAAACATTGCAAGAATTAGATGTTTTGTTTCCAGCCAAGACTTGGAGAAACTTGTTCATGCCTTTATCACCAGCAGGGTGGACTATTGTAATGGGCTCCTCACCGGCCTTCCCAAAAAGACCATTAGACAGCTGCAGCTCATCCAGAACCAGAAGATCTGAGCATATCACACCAGTCCTCAGGTCCTTACACTGGCTCCCAGTTACATTTAGGATTGATTTTAAAGTACTTTTACTCGTATATAAGTCACTAAATGACCTAGGACCGAAATATATTTCAGATATGCTCACCGAATATAAGCCTAACAGAGCACTCAGATCACTAGGATCAAGTCAGTTAGAAATACCAAGGGTTCACACAAAACAAGGGGAGCCCTCCTTTAGTTACTATGCTGCTCACAGTTGGAATCAGCTTCCAGAAGAAATCAGATGTGCTAAAACACTAGTCACATTTAAAACCTCTGTGAAGTTGGCACCCTATAAAAAGAAATAATCACCAAAATTATGCCATTCGTTTGTGCTACGTTTGTGCTGATTTGTGCCGCAGAAATGAACTTTTGTGCTGGTTTGGTGTTTGAGATATTAAACATTCTTTTTTTGACCGTGTGACGTCACTCTCCACCCCATTTCACCCAAATCGCTTAAAACCAGCGCAGTTTGTTTGTGCTCGATTTGTGCCCGTTTGTGCCGTTAAAACAAACACTATCTATTTTCCTTCCGTAGATACATCCAAAATATTTTCGGAGGCTGTGACCTCACTCTCCACCCCAGTTCATCTAAATCGCACAAAACAGGTGTCATTCGTTTGTGCTCGATTTGTGCCGGTTTGTGCTGTTGAAATGAACGTCACATATATTTCTCCTTCTTAGAAATAACAAAAACAATTCTGGGCAGTGACGTCACTCTCCACCCCAGTTCGTCCAAATCTCTCCAAACCGGTGTCATTCGTTTGTGCTCGATTTGTGCCGGTTTGTGCTGTTAAAAGAAACCCTTTAACTATGACCGCTTCTTTTATATAACAAAAATAAACTTTTTACGAACAGTGACGTCATTTTCCACCACATGCAATCTAAATCGTTCCAAAACGGTGCCATTCGTTTTTGCTCGATGTATTCTGGTTTGTGTCATTCAAATTTACATTGTATCTATTTCCCGTCCTCAAAGATAACAAATACAAAACGTCACTCTCCACCCCATACTGTCCAAATCCCTCTAAACCGGCGCCATTCGTTTGTGCTCGATTTGTGCCATTGAGAGAAACACTGCAACTAGATCGCCTCTTAAGCGTAAAAACAAAAATAAAAAATTACGACCTCCGTGAAGTTTGCCCCGCACCCAATGAAAAATGTCAGCAAAATAGTCTCAATCGTTTGTGCTCCGTTTGTGCTGCTTTGTGCTGTAAATATTTTTGTTTGTGCCGCTTTAGTTTTTTAGATATTAAAATAATATAGGTCATTCTGAAGTCACTCAGCCCCCCACATACTCCAAATTCACCCCAAATAGACTCGTTTGTTTGTGCTGGTTTGTGCCAGTAATATTTTCGTTTGTGCTGCTTGAGTTTTTAAAATATTAGATAATGAATGGTAGACGGTGGCGTCACTCAACCCCACACATGCTCCATTTACCCAAAATCTTCTTTGATTGTGCTTCGTTTGTGATGGTAATATTTTCGTTTTTGCTACTGTTTTTTTTTTTTTTTTTTTCTAGTCAACTAGTCCCATGTTTATATTAAATAGATTAATATAATAACCTATTAAACCATCCTTTAATAAATAGGCATTTATAGCCTATTCCACGCTCACGCGCACATAAAGCTTGCCGCAAAGCACTGGAAAGTAGGCCTATTGATTGACTGCGAAGGGGGAAAAGAAGACATTTTAATTATTTATTACTTATTACTATTAGAACTATAATTCTGTCTCTGTGCTAGATCGTTGATGGGGAGCTGGGCAATGACCAAATTGGGTTTTATTATTATTTTTATTTGAATGATAAAATCGCTATATATAGGTGCATTTCAAGTGTTTATGAAGAGTGTGGGAGTATTATTGCGCTTACTGTATGATATGGAGGTGCCCGCGTAATCCCTTGGAATTTTTTTTCTTTTCTTTTTTTCCTGCGGAAATATTTTTTTTGGATTTGCTTTCTGTCGTCTAATGCAGTCTCCGTGAATGGAGCACGTCACAACAATGAACGGGCTCACATACAATAAATAAATCTATATAAATCTTGAAATTTCTACTATTAAACAAACCAATTCAAATAAATAAACAAATTTTCTCTAGTTAAGTGGTCGTATGAAAAGGTGCATTTCTCTGCATTATAAAATCTATTAGGCACTAATTGCATCTATTAGTACATTAGTCAGCCGACACTGACTGAGAAAGCACAAGTTTAGTAGCCTAGTAATAAATTACTACAATGTCTTATTTATATATAGTTTTAAAGGGTTTCTTTTAACAGCACAAACCGGCACAAATCGAGCACAAACGAATGACACCGGTTTGAAGAGATTTGGACGCCATGTCACTGTTCGTAAAAAGTTTAATTTTGTTATATAAAAAAAGCGGTCATTGTTACAGGGTTTCTTTTAACAGCACAAACCAGCACAAATCTGGCACAAACGAATGACACCGGTTTGGAGAGATTTGGACGAACTGGGGTGGAGAGTGACGTCACTGCCCAGAATTGTTTTTGTTATTTCTAAGAAGGAGAAATATATGTGACGTTCATTTCAACAGCACAAACCGGCACAAATCGAGCACAAACGAATGACACCTGTTTTGTGCGATTTAGATGAACTATGGAACCTATGGAAATATTTTGGATGTATCTACGGAAGGAAAATAGATACAGTGTTTGTTTTAACAGCACAAACGGGCACAAATCGAGCACAAACGAACTGCGCTGGTTTTAAGCGATTCGGGCGACATGGGGTGGAGAGTGACGTCACACGGTCAAAAAAATAATGTTTAATATCTCAAACACCAAACCAGCACAAACGTTCGTTTCTGCGGCACAAATCAGCACAAACGTAGCACAAAGGATTGGCATAATTTTGGTGATTATTTCTTTTTATGGGGTGCCAACTTCACAGAGGTACATTTAAATCTAGACTTAAAACTGTTGAAAAAAAACTTAAAAATGTTTGAACTGATTGCACTATATTTTCACTGTTTTTCAGTTTATTTTATGTAAAATCATTTTCTAACTGTTTTAAATTCATTTTAAATAAGTAATTTTTTTTTATAATTTTAAGTTTAAAAATTGCTTGTTTTATTCTTGTTATTATTTTTCTTCATTATTATTTTACTTTCTTTTATGTAAAGCACTTTGAATTACCATTGTGTACGAAATGTGCTATATAAATAAACTTGCCTTGCCTTATTCATATAGACGCGTTCACTTTGATAGCTGCCAAGGTATTATATACTGTTGGTATGTGTTACAACATCCACCCACTAGGGGGCCTCAGGGAGTTATACAGAGCGGAGTAAAACAGCAGCAGAGCAGGGTGTGTGGGGAGACTGAGCACATGTACAGTGTTGCGTTGTATGTATGTGTTCCACAAGCCTCAATAAATGAACGAACTGGTTAATGCCTCCCCGTGAATATACGCAAGACAATAGCCGTGATCATACAGTAATGGCGAGATGATTTGGGTTGATTTAACCTCAAACAGATGGTAATCATGCAGATACATTCACATTCAACATAAAACACACTCTCACATATATAAAAACTGTCGAAAAATAAAAGACAAAGGCGATCGCTGTAAGTTCCGCCTCCATCAGCTGACATGTGCGTCAGAGCGCGTCACAAGGGAGCACCAAAATTCAAATAAACTATCTTTCGCCTATCTTTCATTCATTCTTTTTTCCGGTGGATCGCCTCATTCTGTTTGTGACACTGTATGCTGCAAAACCATGCTGTTTTTTTACTACCAAGACGCAGTTTCCGACCGTGAGTTATTCCATAACGGGCGCAAACAATTCTGTCGCTAAAGAAATGAAACGTAAACAAAGGAATTATGATCCATATTACAACAGTATTGCTTCGTTGGACTAAACGTGCTTCATGAGATGTCGTTCAGTGGACCCTTACCTTTCTAACTAAACTGGGATTTACAGCTGTGGATGTGTTTGTGACTCGTTATTACCACGGATCTGGTATGTACTGCGTTTCTAATGTTCATGTTTTTTATGTGTACTGCTTACACAAATGTAGCAAATACAGTCTTTATAAGCTTTCCATTGAAAAACAGCGATCTGTCGT
Source organism: Carassius auratus (assembly GCF_003368295.1). Classification (NCBI taxonomy): domain Eukaryota; kingdom Metazoa; phylum Chordata; class Actinopteri; order Cypriniformes; family Cyprinidae; genus Carassius; species Carassius auratus. The sequence goes on from NC_039263.1 coordinate 2,491,373, forward strand.
CGATGCTTGAGGCTTAGATCTTTATAATGATACATAGTTTGTCAAGATTAAATTTGTCCCATTTCATTTAATCTATTCATAAACACTGACACGTGCAAGTTGAGTGGCTTTCATTGTAAATGCTGCATTTCTAGCAATCTCAGGATTTTCTGTAATTGGCAAACAAAGTTAAATCTTTTTTTATTTTTCTTATTAGTCTTATTTTTCTTACTGAAATTATTCTTATTGTATTTTTCTAGTGCTCAAATAAATCATTTATATGATGTCTAAGTTTTTGTCTAGTGTTTTATAATTGAAAAAAAAACTACGCAGTGGTATGTTTACTGACTAAATAGTTTGTAGAAGCCTTCAATACTTTTGGGAAATATATTTTCTTATATTTGGGGGGTGGGGGTGTAGACATAGTCTCATAAAAATATTTGCAGGAGTCTCATTTTTCATGATATCTTATTCAGATTTTAAATAGAAACTCATGAGACATGTGACTTTCAACCCATTACTTTTCTAGATTGCTCCAGGACTCATTTCATGTATTTTTATATCAAATAAAAAAAAATATTTAAGTGTGGTAAAAACAATTTCAAGGCACTTCAGTGTCTATAACTTTTAATATTTTTGAGCATTATCAAATCTGGTTGATAAAAAGTAAAGTCCAAAGTGTCTTCTTTCCAAAGACACCAAAATTATGTTTGTAACACACTGAAGTAACTGTTACAATTATAAGTTAGGTAGAGCACTTTCAGCTGTGAGTCCCATAATGGGGGGTGCTGGCTAAAAGGTTAATACAGTGTAAATAGAATATACATCTATTTGCACTTAGTGTAAATATCATCTATCACTATCACTAAGAAAATATGCTATTTACACTATCCATTGGCGCTCATCACTGAACACAGCAGGATATCATGATGGATCTCTTGCTATATAAACAATACAATACTCCCACCTTGTGGACAATTTCCTAAGAAATATGTTTCCACTAAATAAAGAAATAAATAAATAGCAACTTTTTATCTCGATAAAAGTCATAATGAATGGTAAGATAAAAAGCTGCAAATTCCCATTATTTTCAATTCCATGATGGAAACAAGCTGCCATAATTACACAAGTGAACCTGAATCCATACACATGTAACGTAACCTACTAATTTCATCAATGCCAGATAAACTTTATCTAAGTTTTATTACACATATTCAATTGTAATCTTTTTTAAATCAGTCTTTACCTTTTTTGACATCTGATTATGAGGCATTGTTCTTGTCTGTCATGCATTCATTTGTACTATTTTTCAAGGTTTTTCTTTTATTATTATTATTATTATTATTATTCCATTGTTTTCATTATGTCTAAATTATAAACACATGTAGATAAGCAGTTTGCGATTAGCCAACTCTGCATTTGGTCCGTTTTGCAACATGACTCAGTTAAAACTGAGCATCTCAAACAAGCCTAATATTGACAGTGTTACGCATGCGCGGAATACTTTACTTCAGTGTTGCCAGACGTACGATAATTATCGTATTTGTACGATAATTTTTACCTCTGTACGATGTACGATCATACCTGTCAAGTTTTGAATTTGAAAATAAGGGAAATTTTCCGGCGCCCACCGCAAGCAGTCCCACCACCCCAACAAAGCTCCAGTATCCCTTACATTTTAAGACGGGTGTTATAGCCCAAATGAAAACACAAAAGGGTATATATGAAGAGCATTTATTTAAAGGCTTATTTGCATATTTTCTGTTAATTTAACATTTCTTGTCTTTACATTTACATTTTATTTTCATTCCACACATTCTTTTCATTTCATATTGCTTTTCTTTTACAGTTTTTCTTTTTATTTCAAATAACTTTTCTTTTACTCTTTTAATGAGTTGTTGTACAAATTTGTTGCAGACTTTGCATTCTTTAAAAAAGTAAATTCGCTGTCCCATTTATCCTGGTATTTACACATGGGTTTTGGTTCTTTGGCAGGTGTGCCTTCACTCTCTATCGTAGCATCCATCATCCGTCTCGGTTTTTTCTTTTGTTGTTGTTGTTTTTCCCGCGTTATAACTCATGTCACCTGACCTCACACACCCCTCGCGACAGGCTACTACAGGTGGCAGTTATCGCGAGACTAGTGACAGAGCTCAGATTGGGAATGTTTTTATTATTATTATTTTATTAATAACGCAGGTTAAAATAAAAAAAATTAAATACGGGAGATTTACGGGAAAATACTAATACGGGAGGACGGCGGGAAAGAAGGGTGAAATACGTGACTTTCCCGGCCAAAACGGGATACTTGACAGGTATGTGTACGATCAATAATGAAAAGAATCCCTTAATATACGATAATTTCAGAATTTTATGAAAATGTATATGATGGTAGTTGCAGTCATAGTGCTTCTTCACTCATACACGAAATCGGCTCATTACAGACACTCTAAATGCATTCATGTGCACCTCAGAGTGTGTTAAGAATACAGGAGAGTGCCCTGCTTTAAAGCCAACGAGCACTGTTGTGGTCCAGGACAGCAAGAAGAACCCCTTCAACATCTGGCAACACGCATGATTCCGATGACAGCAGCTCAGATGTGGAGTTAACTGCACCATGCAGCAACAGCTAAATTCCTTATTCACTGGACGAGACAAAGCAAGTGTTAAAATAATTTTAATGTTTTAATATGCGCCGCGACGCAGACAGTCACTGAAAATAATGGGATAGTATTTTGTCGCACTGCTTCCTTCCAACCATACGTCTAGTTATCTATTGTGGTAATTTGCAGGTCGTGTCAAAATGTTGTTGGTTTAGAATAGAGAAATAACTCTTTTGATTCGTGTACGATAATTTTCTTCCAAATACGATAATTCTGAACTTCTGGTAAGATACTTGGACATTTCCAATCTGGCAACACTGCTTTACTTCCTGAACAAGTGCGCACCCAAGTCCGTGTTGCTTGCACATTCTCGCGAACCGCGCCATGGGAGCAACCGAACTCAGACCACCTTCTCCAGGTAGTCTCGGGTTCTGTACCCCAGTGAGCACCAGGGTCCGATGACAGCATTCACATTAGGGATTTTTCATGCGAACTGTGCCCCGTTCCGCACTAAACTGCCAGTGTAAAAGCCCCTACATAAGTACATTTGCGGATGTATATCGCGTCTCTTGAAGATATCTATAAAGTAATTACAGATATAATTGCAAATATTGTAGATAATAGATAACTGTCATTGTGACTAGTCAAATTATAATTATGATTAACCAAATTAAAAAACGGCTTGCAATAAACACAAGCATATTCAAACAAAACCCAACACGGATAAGTTGTATGAAACAATCTAAAATCAACATGACTCACCTTTAATCAAAATGAAACAAACCTCGGCGTCCGATTCGAGCCACTCCGGTTCCTCGAGTTCTCTCCACCGCTAGAAAGATGCTCCGTTATTTACACGAGTCCTATACCTCTTGCCTGGTCGTAACTCTTCTTTTTAGTGTTTTGTTCCTGCGATATCTTCCTGTTATTATCATATATTATTATAATATATATTCTTCTTCTTCCAGTTCTCTCTATCTATAGTTGATCTGCCTATGTCCTGTGTACTCAGACTGCTCTCTTCCGCAGCTCTCTTCTCATTACAAGACACGCCTCCTTACTGATGATTGGCTGCAAGTGTGTTTTTGGGACATAGTACAACAGTGTCGTGAAAAAACGGACAGTGAGAAACAAAAGCAGCAGAAATCAAAAACGTTTTTCAAGAATTGCTTAGTAAACCTTTAAAACACTATTGTGTTTAGGATTAATTTATTGCAATTAATTAATTTACGGCCATTTACTATTTTATTACAAATAGTGGTAATTATCTGCACCTCAGTATTAAAATACACTATCAAACGGTATGCAATAATAACATATTGAGTGTAAATTATAATTTTAATTCAAATTGTCAAAATGGATGCCACCTTATTGGGACAATAAGGTCAATCAGTCAATCAAGATGTATTTAAATGGCACAATAAAAAACAACAGTAGTTGACTACTGTGCTGTACAAACCTTGCTAAAAGACAGAAATAGATATAAACAGTTTTAACTACAATGAACGAAAGAGGAGAAAATCCAAAACAAACACTGATAGGTGACATGTTCTTGTACTCTAAGGAAAGTCATAAGCCTTGGAAAAAAGGTAAGTACCTTGGATTTAAATACAGATTCTACAAAAAGACTATTAAGAGAGAGACTGGAAGACTATTCCAAAGTTTAGGCAATTGAAAAGACCATCAACACTGATGCAAAAAATTTACTTTCAATCCATGTCAGACGGTGGGGTGGTATTTTAGTATGCAAATTTATTCAAAGAATATATGAAATGAGAGTACAACTCTGGTGTAACCCAAATTTTGACTTCTGTCATGTGTACATTTGCTACGTGCTTAAAAGTACACGACAGCCTGTTCTGAAGGCCTCAGCTGAACTTAAAGACCTCAGCTGAACTTTAGACTTAGAAGACTTCTATACTAATATGGAAATAAGAAAAACTAAAGATGTAGATTTCCACGAAACGTTTATACTTATAAACTGCATGATTCAGAGACGTTCATATTTCATCACACGTCTGTTATTTGGAGTTATTTTGATCCCTGTGGGTTCTTAATAAGAGAGAACAAGACGGTTAACCTTCTGAGGTAGGACAGTTGGACTTTGAACAACAATCTGTTGACCTTCAGAAATAGGGAAGTGAAACTAGGCTGCAAAGGCTCATGTGGTATTTTCGGAGAAATATGACGAATGTTTTGATATCTGTTTGAGACGTGGCTGCAGAGACGTGGCTTCAGTTTGATCACAAGGTTTATGGATTCGCAGAACTATAAGAGGAGGCAATTCACCCCTCTTTGCTCAGCTCAGACTGAGTTCAGCCTAGACCCTTCTAGCTGGACTTAGCCTTTTCTCACCTTCTTCTTTATCTTTGATTCCGGGCTCACTTGAATACTTCAAACTTCTCTCAGGTTTTATTCATCTCAGATATGATTATTATTATATTATTTGTTATTATATGAATACTATTATAACTTTTGACTTTGTATTGTTGGTTAAACAATTGTTATTTCAAACAATTTTATACTGATTCCAAATATGCATGGGGAGTGGTACACCACTTTGCCAAAACTTGGGAAGCAAGAGATTTCAAAACTGCAGATGGGAAACCCATAGCACATTCAAACCTGATAGGACAGTTAACCAAAGCAGTACAGCTACCTGCCGAAGTGGCCATAGTAAAGGTAAAAGGTCACGCAACAGGTGAGGAAGAACAGGCTGTAGGAAATAGGAGAGCTGATGAAGTCGCAAAAGAAGCACCCAAAGCCCAGATAAAATCACCATTTAATATGGGTGACAAAACACAGATAGCTATGACTATGCATGTGACTAATGTTCCTGACATTGACATTAAAATTTTGCAGAGTCAACCTACACAAGTTGATTTAGAGCACTGGAGTAAACATAACTGTGCTCCAGACAAAGATGGGCTCTTAAGAGATGAGAAAGGAAGAATAGCCTTACCAAAATTAGGACTAATAGTCCTTATTAGACATTACCATGGACTGTCACATACAAGTTGTGCAAAAGTAGTACAAGTTATTAATCAATTGTATTGCATTGTAGATGTACACAAAACAGCAAAGCTGATTTTAGACTCGTGTCTCACATGTGCTCAGGTAAATCCGCACAAACCTATTAAACACAACGCATTACCGCATCCAGAAGCACCATTTCAACATGTACAAATTGATTTCACGCACATGCCGCCAATAGGTAACTTGAAATACCTTTTGGTTATTGTGGATCGATTTTCAAAGTGGCCAGAAGCATTTCCATGTGCAAAGGAAGATGCTAAAACAGTGGTAAAGATTTTGACTAAGGAAATAATTCCTAGATTTGGGATACCTAACACTATTGAGAGTGATAATGGAACACCATTCACATCAAAGGTAACTCAGCTACTTGCTAAAGTATTATCGATTGATTGGCACCTGAACATACCTTTCCATCCACAGTCTTCGTCCAATGTGGAGAGACTTAACCAAACAGTCAAACGAAGGCTCACTAAGGCCTCTATTGATACAGGAAAGAAATGGGTAGATTTGCTACCTGCTGTCTTGACAGAACTAAGAATGACTCCATCTTCCACCGCTAAGTTTTCACCATTTGAAATACTAATGGGTAGACCTTTCCCGACCCCATGGGTTAAAGGTCGCGCAGGCTTTACTTCCTTAGGTGATCTGGAGGTGATCCAGGAGGACTACGTGACTTCCCTCATTGAGAAACTTAACTCCATATGTGCTGATGTTTCTTTGTGTCTTCCTCTTCCCTCAGAAAAGCCTACTCACCCCTTTGTTCCAGGACAGAGTGTGCTCATCAAAAGCCTGAAACCAACGAAGGTGGGAGAACCAAGATATCTTGGACCAGCCACTGTGATCGCAGTAACCCGGACGGGAGTGCTGACAGATTATCAACCGCAGTGGATACACGCCTCACGCCTGAAGAATTACTCTACAGGAGAGCAGGCAAGCTCCAATTTCACATAGAATCTCGAACGGGGATTCACCTTACTGTTTAACAGGGAGGAAAAGGCACTGGTTAAGCGGAGGAAGGAACTACCTCTTATAGTGAGGTGGGGGTTGTCCAAAGCAAGAAGATAGTTGGCCCATTGAGTCAAAACAGTGCTAACTCCTTAAACCACCCTGTTACCATTAAGGGCTAAATTCTATTGATGGACATACCACCGTTGATTTCAATGAGGAACTTGGATTCTACACACTGTTGTGCCTATTGTTATATTCATAGTGATTCTTCTGATAATAGCACCCTGTATGATGCAAGGTATTAGTACTTCTATAATGCGTTCTGTTACAGCGCTCACTACAGGAAATACCTACCAAGCAATGCTACATGTATCCAATCCAGTATCAACCTTTGTTAGGGTTCCAGAGCAGTTGGAGATGAATGTGATTGAAGCTGAGGATTTTCCAACAGATGCTGATAGCTCTACTGGAGATGATTATGTGCATACTTATGAGTTAGAGCCTGAACTGTATAACAGAAATGAATTCTAACTGAAGATATATATCACATTTGATTACTGTGTATGAAAGTACATAAGATATGCCCAAGATTGTTCACGATTGTGTAAGACATGTCTTCGACTGTCTTAAAGTGGCCATTGTGAGATTCTGCTCGTACACGTGAACATCTTGTGATAAAGGACATTGTGGTGTGATAACAGTATGATGTATTCCTTTGAACCTTACTCTATATTCATGGTGTTGCTCAATGCAGTGTGTTATGCTTGATCAGCTAAATATCTGCCAGACATTACGTTGTTTCATTTCCCTATAAAAGTAGCACCCCTTGTACAATAAAGTTGAGCTTAGAATGAACTACACCACTTGTGTGACTCATTCTTGGTTCCCGGGTACCTGCTCTTCTCTGCTCAGATAACCCAACCTGAACCAAAATAATATTTATGATCTCGAAGGCAAGAATATACAATTTATGCACATTTGCGATACAGGTATTGTTGTATACTTTGTATTATTATTTTTAACATGTTGATTACTTTTGAATATTATAATGCATTTTGTATTATTCTTAATTTGGCAACATCCATCATATATGGATTGCTTTTAAAACTATATGGATTTTGGGATTTGTATTTTCTATATTTGAAGCTGATTTTAATACTTACTAATCTGTTTGCAAGTTATGAGTTGTACTCTCATTTCCTATATTCTTTGAATAAATTTGCATACTAAAATACCAACCCACCGTCTGACATGGATTGAAAGTAAATTTTTTGCATCAAACTCATAACTTGCAAACAGATTAGTAAATAGGTTAGAGACTTTTGTAGAAGTTGAAGTATCAACTCAAGCTTTTTACTCAAGTAAAAGTGTAAAAGTACTGGTTTAAAAAACTACTTAAAGTATAAAAGTAAAAGTAATGTAAGGGAAAAAATGCCATTAAGAACAAAAGCTTGGGCCATGCCACAGGGGCCTATAGTGCACTACCCCTCCTCAAAAAAACATTTTTCTAAAGGCCATAGGCCATAATGACTATAATGTTATATTAAAATGTTCATGTTGAAAAATTTGCGATGCACTAGGCTTCCTGTTTCAGACGCATATATGCCCATTGAAAATGAACGCACTTTAGTACAATGCAAATACAGAGCTAGAGATTTGATGACTAGTTGTCTATAAGTATTGTAATACTGCAAAAAGTCTAACTTCAGAGGCATGTCATCAATAACCTTTAATGGAATGTACTGTACATCCAAGCTTAGCTGCAGGAATCTGCGAGGGGAATGGACAAGAACATGAGTGTACCAAGGGCAGGCTTAGTAACAATTACTCTTGTATGGTTGTCTATTTACAATAAACATTATAGTGCTGTCAAAATTTATGATTAAGCCAAGTGATTAATCAAAAACTAAAAATGAAAAATAACTCATAATCCTGATACCTTCTTGATTGATATCTTCTTGTATTTGGTACATACGTCTGCTATGTCCAGTGTATGGGGGGTAACGAGATACAAAGTTGGTAAAGCCTAGTTATCACAACATTGTCAATCGTGTCATCAATCGCAAACGATAATTTATTAAAACGTCTCGCTACCGAACTACCTACAGTAGCTTAATTTGCGGAGGAAGAAGAGAAAGCACTCATTTGGTAAATGAGCCAGTGAGAAATAATAACTTTTAAATAGGGTCCAGTGCCTTTTCGATACTTTTAAAACGGTACCGGCGCCTAAACGGTGCCTGAACTGATAAAAAAAAGAACCACAAAAAAAAACTATGGATAACATTAAGGAACATTACATATATTTAAGATAAATCCATAGCTTTCAGCTTGGATGCTCTCATTTCCCAAGTTGTGCTTCCCTTAATCTAAGGCTAATAAATGTATTTCACAATCTGGGTCATTATTTAATACAAAACCACACATAATATTTCTACTGTATCTCTGTCACTCACTCTGATATTTAGTTAAGATGAGTGCTGTCTGTCACTGTCTTTTATCAGTTCTGTGAATTACTGTATGCTCATTCTTTATAAAGTAGCAACAATGTCGTTTTTAAAATACAGTACTGTGCAAAAGTCTTATGGAAAATAAAAAAAATTATTTTCACCCCAAAAAAAGGGTTTTAAGCCAGTTATTTATATCTTTTGCTGCAGTGTGTCCATAGGAAATATCAGTTTCCCATTAATTTTAATAATAATCTAGTGCTATTTTGAATGCACAAGCAGTTTGACAACAGCAGAATGAATGTTTGGAAATGTAAACTGATATTTTCTACTGACACACTACAGCAAAATATATAAATAGCCGAACACCATTCTTTTAAGTGAAAATACTAACGTGCCTAAGACTTTTGCAAAGTAGTGTATGTATAAAGTACGTATGATTTAATTAAGTATATTTAAATAAGTGTAATTAAAGTATGTGTTCGTTCACATGTGTTAAGGGCTAGATTGTCGCTGGAGGAAACGGCTGTGGTGTGATGAGCACTGACAAGCTAAAACTTTACAGTAGATAAGAAACCGACTGCGTGACCTTTTGTAAACTGTATTTATGACAAAGAACTGCACAGATACAGATATTCTAACAATCTATCGGTAAACACACACCTTGTGTCCTCTGTCTCTGTTTGAGCTCGCGCTGCTCCGCCGCGGTCTGGAGATTGAAGAGCGCACTGAAAGACGGGAGGAGACCGGACTGACGCCGGTTTCATATGAAATTTAAGCGGACTGACTCTGAGGCGATGGGATACCGGTTCGGTTCCATACCCAACCCTACTTTTAAGAAATATATTTTTGATAAACGAACCAAACACTGGCTATGTACTTGCTGGAGTGTGATGTCATGTGGATGGATTTGTGTCATGTGCAGGTGCGATGGATCGCGTACAAACCAATAGGATGTCGGAATGGTGTATGTTTATACTTCTCATCCAACCACAATCAAATTCAGTTTACAAATTTATCTGGATAGTTTTTTTTTTATTTTTTATGATGACAAGCCGGAATGAAAACAAGCCGAAATGAAATAGCAGTAACGAAGCTATTTTTAAAATGTAAGGTGTAGAAAGTACAGATACTTGCGTGAAAATGTAAGGAGTAGAAGTAAAAAGTCGGCTGAAAAATAATTACTCAAGTAAAGTATAGATACCCCAAATTTCTACTTAAGTACAGTAACGAAGTATTTGTACTTCGTTACTTGACACCTCTGATTAACCCTTGTCTTATGTTGTGGGTCAATTTGACCCGTTTAGATTTTCTAGTTGTTGGAAATACTGGTTAACCTATGTTTTTTTTCTTGATAATTTGTGACTTTTTCTCATTTATCATCATTAACATGCATGCAAAGTTTCAACATGCTGGTGTTTTTTGACAAATACAAACAAAATTACTATTACGTTCGTGATGTTCGCGGGTCAATTTGACCCGCATATTTTAACGCTCTAAGGAAACTGTACTGAACCAAAATAATAACCTTTCTTGGTTATATTTTGTTATTTTATTATTTTACTACTTTATGAAGCTAAAAAATTAGGATTTCCACACTTATTTCAATACAGAAAAATATTTTGTAAGCCTCAGATGGTAAAAATTACCTATCATTTATTTTTTCAAGCTACCTGAAATAATATTAAACCTTTTTTCTTTTATTGATATTTTGTGACTTTTTCTCATTTATCATCATGGACATGTATGCAAAGTTTCAACATGCTGGTTTTTTTTACATATACACGCAAAATTAATATTACATGTGTGATGTCCGTGGGTCAGTTTGACTCTCATAGACAGCCATTCAAAAGAAACTGTACAGACACAAAATAAAAAAAAATATTTCATGTATGTCAGGCAACAGCTCCAGTTCTAAAGTGTAAGTGTATCTAAAAGTGCTCTAACCCTAACCAAACACACGTCGAAAAGCTAAATCATTGTGTTCAAAATTAATAGCAAATTACAAATGACAAACCTGAGCTACCCAAAGAGATTCTGAACATGGAGGGCAGAAACATGCATCCGGAGTCAGACCCACAGAAAATAAAGGAGTGAACACAGATGATAGGAAAAAACGGAAGAGATATGAGGTGTGCCCATCCAAGCGCGACAACAAAACCAGCACCATGTGTGTGAAGTGCAAGAAATTTACATGCCAAAAGCACACACTTGCTGTGTGCTCATCATGTCAAAAGTAACTTCTTGACTTTATGAAATGAGTTTACAAAACAGCCAACTTAAGAAAAATAAATATTTTCATCGTACAGCTATATTTAATTGTTCAGTTATGATGTTCTAAGAAAAAAAAAATGTATATGCAAAACAAGTCAACATACTGTTTATTTTCAAATTTTGTCAAAACAAAACATCTTTAAAAATGGTTAAAAAAAACATTTGCATTAAATCATACCTTCAGATATATTTTTGGGGGAATATTTGACAAATGTTCATAATAAAAGTTTACAGTTTGTACCTGAATCTTTGTTGTTTTTCATAGTGTGATTTTTGAGGAATTGTATTGAATCCAATTAGGGTCAATTTGACCCGCTCCATAAAGGGTGTACACAGAAATCGAACAGTGCACTAGGGTTAAATTGAAATCTTTTAAGAATCAGCCTTCACCTTTTTCAAATGCATCTGATAAGGCATTGTTCTTGCCCGTCATGCATTTATTTGTACTATTTTTCATGGTTTTCTTTTTTATATATATTAGGGGTGTAACGATACGCGTATTCGTATTGAACCGTTCGGTACGACGCTTTCGGTTCGGTACGCGGTACGCATTATGTATACCGAACGGTTCGTTGGACTAATTCATTATATTAAAAAAAAAAAAAAAAAAAAAAAAAAAGAGAGAAATATAATGATATGCGTTCAACAAGGTAGCCCAATAACCCAAACGACGTAACAGGCAACGCCCCTGACACTCCCGAAGAAGAAAAAAACACCATCTTATATGTTTATGTTAGGCTACTCAGCAGGCGCTCGCTCACTCAGTACGCGCTGAAGGCTCGTTGCAAAATGGCCAATGCGTTTAACAGACCAGAAAAAGAAGATCCTCCAGTAACCAACAGGTCTGGTGTTTGGGTGCACTTTGGATTCCCTTTAAGCTATAATGGTGATGGCAAGAGAGTGGTGGATAAAAAAACAACGGTATGTCGCCTCTGTTACATGACAGGGTACACCAGCGGGAATACAAAAAAAAAAAAAAAACACCAGCGGGAATACTTGAAACATGTCAACTCATTTACGCCGACATCACCTTATTGTGTCAGTATCTGGGAAAAGACGAAAAAAAGGAGAAACATGCACGCAGCAAACTATCCCTGCAGCATTTAGACACTATAGCTTACAGGGAATCCAACCCAAACACCAGACCTGTTGGTTATTTTAGGATCTTATATTTCTGGTCTGTTAAATGCATTAGACATTTTGCAACGAGCCTTCAGCGCGTGCTGAGTGAGCGAGCGCCTTAGGGGCCGTTCACATATCGCGCCTAAAAACGCATGGAAAACGCTAAGCGCGTCTTTCTCCTCCTTTCCAAAGCGCTCGGGCTGAAGCGCTCATGAGGCGTCTGTCTTTGCTAAGCAACAATGACGTGCTCTCTCCATGAGACGCGGAAATTTCAGCGAATGATAAATGGATTTGCAAGCTCTAAAAATCGCTTGCAGTAGCTCTGCTACTAAATTTATTTCAAAATTGCAATCCATATACAACTGTGAACAGCTGTTCCTTCATCTTGGCTGAGTTTTCAACGTTGTTACGGGAAAGGATGAAGCTGATTGGTTAGTTCTTGTCACATGACCCGCGGTGCGCTTGCGGCATTCTGAAAAGTTGAGATGTTTTTACATTTTGCTGTATCTAAAACGTACCGAACCGAACCGAACCGTGACATCAGTGTATCGTATCGAACCGAACCGTGAATTTTGTGAACCGTTACACCCCTAATATATATATATATATATATATATATAATTCCATTGTTTTTCGTTATGTCTAAATTATAAATAAATTCAAATGAGCATTTTACTATTAACCTACTCTTCATTTGGTCCGTTTTGCAACATGACTCATTTAAACACTCATGACTGTCTCCTGGGTCCTAACCTCCACACCTCGCAATCGCTCCAAGTGGGCTTTGAACCCAGGTCTCCAGCATGGGAGGCAGATACACTAACAAGGAGGTTTACCTGCACAACACCTACTCGCTGGCCTCCGTTACATATCTATAGTCGATCTGCCTATATCCTGTGCACTCTCAGACTGCTCTCTTCTGCAACTCTCTTCTCATTACAAAACACGACTTCTTACTGATGATTGGCTGCAAGTGTGTTTTGGGGCATAGTCCGACAGTGTCTTCAAAACCCACCAATTCACGATATCAACAAATTAGAATACTTCATAAAACCAAATTAAAAAATACATTTAGTGAATTGTTGGCCTTCTGGAAAGTATGTTAATTAACTGTACATGTACTCAGTACTTGGTAGGGGCTCCTTTAGCTTTAATTACTGCCTCAATTCGGCGTGGCATGGAGGTGATCAGTTTGTGGCACTGCTGAGGTGGTCTGGAAGCCCAAGTTTCTTTGACAGTGGCCTTCAACTCATCTGCTTTGTTTGGTCTCTTGTTTCTCATTTTACTCTTGACAATAGCCCATAGATTCTCTCTGAGGTTCAGGTCTGGTGAGTTTGCTGGCCAGTCAAGCACACCAACACCATGGTCATTTAACCAACTTTTGGTGCTTTTGGCATCTTCAATAAGCTGGTCAGCAGAAGGAAGCATGAAGTGCTCCAAAATTTCTTGGTAAATGGGTAAAATGACTTTGGTTTTCAAAAAACACAATGGACCAACACCAGCAGATGACATTGCACCCCAAATCATCACAGACTGTGGAAATTTAAAACTGGAATTCAAGCAACTTGGGCTATGACCTTCTCCTCACTTCCTCCAGAGTCTAGGACCTTGGTTTCCAAATGAAATACAAAACTTGCTATCATCTGAAAAAAGACTTTGGACCAATGGCAACAGTGCATTTCTTCTTCTCCTTAGCCCAGGTAAGACTCATCTGATGTTGTCTTTGGTACAGGAGTACCAAACAAGAGTAATACAACAACTGTATCCAAATTCTTTGACACGTCTGTGTGTGATGGCTCTTGATGCCTTCACCCCAGCCTCGGTCCATTCCTTGTGAAGTTCAATCAAATTCTTGAATCCAGTTTGCTTGGCAATCTTCACAAGGCTGCGGTTCTCTCTGTCGGATGTGCATCTTTTTCTTCCACACTTTTTCCTTCCACTCAACTTTCTTTTAACATACATGGATACAGCACTCTGTGAAAAGCCAGCTTATTGGCAAAAATAGCAAAAACTACGACTTTATTCAGCATTGTCTTCTCTTCCGTGTCTGTGTGAGAGAGAGTTCAAAACAAAGCAGTTTGTGATATCCGGTTTGCGAACAAATCATTTGATGTAACCGGATCTTTTTGAACCAGTTCACCAAATCGAACTGATTCGTTTTAAACGGTTCGCGTCTCTAATACGCATTAATCCACAAATGACTTAAGCTGTTAACTTGTTTAATGTGGCTGACACTCCCTCTGAGTTCAAACAAACCAATATCCCGGAGTAATTCATGTACTCAAACAGTACACTGACTGAACTGCTGTGTTCAAGACAACTTGAAAATGAAAATGATTTAAGAATTGACTTAAAATGAATTTAAGACAGTTTAAAAATAGAAAATGATTTTACATAAAATACAGTGCAATACATAAAATATAGTGTAATCAGTTCGGACATCACATAGTGCTCATTCAATAAATGCACAGCTAAACAATGAGCAATAGCTACATTTGCTATAGATGTTATTAATCTTTGTTAAAAAATACAAGTCTTAGTTCATGTTAGCTCATTAAATAACACAATTGCAACTTTAAATTTTAACAATGTGTTATTAAATATTGGAATATCTAAGATTAATGAATGTTCAGAATAATTTTTTCATTGGCAGTTTATGTTAACTAATGAAGCCATAATGTAAAGTGTGAACGAACAATAAAAGATCAAAACACTTTCAAACAATATCTAGGGCATTTGTAGTCCAGATTTAAAAAAAAAAAAAAAGTTTGAAGATAAATAGCCTATTAAGTCTAAATATTTCAGTAGTTGGCTCTGTAAAAAACATCATAGGGAAAACACAAATCTGAATGATTATTTAAGATTATTTTTATGTTTCCAGGGTAAGGGCTGCATTTAGCGCCATCTACTGTCAGAGACTGAATGTGCTTTCATTCAGCGCGTCTCTCACCTGTTCCTCCATGTGCTTCTCATGTGCTTGTTTACATCAGAGCGCATGCACTCTTTCAAGCAGCAAACAGCGGTGTTGTGCATTTTAAGCAGCTGATAGGAATAATATTCTTAAAATGCATTCCAAATTCGGAATAATTTGTAATGTATATTTATTCACGGTATTTAGAAGTGCCCACGGTAACAATATCGTGCATATTAATCACCGCAATATATCGCATTACCGAATACCAGCACAAGTCTAATGGACAGTATACCTTACACACAGCTTCAATGGAGGGACTGAGAGCTCTCGGACTAAATCTAAAATATCTTAAACCAAAGATAAACTGTGGTCTTACGGACAACAATGAGGGTAAGTTATTAATGACATAATTTTGCTATTTGGGTGAACTATCCCTTTAAGTCTGTGTGCACTGAATTGATTTAATACATGAGTTTCACAATTTGAGTTGAATTACTGAAATAAATTAACTTTTCCTCGACATTCTAATTTATTGAGAAGCACCTGTATATAATATGAACAGAACAGGGGCCAAAATAGAGCCCTGAGGAACTTTAAACCAGTCAAGAGCACAACCTGTAATGACCCACACATTCTTCAAGGAGTGATATTAGGATTATATGATCTAAAGTATCAAAAAAGCACTTAAATCTAATAGTAATAAATAAAGCCCTCCCTACACCATCTCTAACGCTACTCAATACCTACATAAAATTATGTTGTATGCAAAAGCAGTATGAATATCAGAGCATTACTTTTTTTTAACAGTTAGTGTGGAAGATTTTTATTAATAAGATTTTAATCAATCAAGAATAATTAATGTGAATCTAGCCCTTTTTGCTGCTAGTTATTATTCTATTAAAATCTTATAGGTCTAAAATCTAATAGAAAGTTGCCTACGTGCTGGAATGTACAAAACTGATGAGAAACACATGGTCAGACATACAGGGCCTTTCTTTAGAATAAATCAAGCAGGGGGCCTCTCCTCTCTAGGGAGGTATTAAAATTGTGAGCATAAGGAAAGTCTGACTATTTTGGAAACGCCCTGTATAGGGTATATAATGAGATGCTACCTAGCATTCGGGGGATGTTCTCACAGAGAATGTCTCGGCTTTGTTTCTCTCTGAAATAAAGTCTATCTTCTGGAAACAAAACCCCGAGACTGCGTGATTCCTCAGATGCATGCCAGACAAAAATACACTACATTTGGCGACCCAGATGGGACTGGAAAGGAGCAGAGTGGACGACTGCTTTTGAGCTGACTGATGAGCAACACACACACACAGTGGTGGCCACCATAGAATAAGGTAAGCATCTTTGCTTATATAATTAGTGTGTGTTGTTGACTGGTCAGTTCTGAGCGGTAAGGTCACTTAAAATCTGCTCTTCCAAATTTAGAACTAATTAAATAAATAAAAATGGGCGGTTTTGTTTGCAGAAGAAAAACTGCATACACATATTTGGTTTACTGAAAGGTCTTTTGGAAAGGGCCTGATTTTAATCTGGATAGTGTAAGCAGAAATACATTGCATGCAATGGTCTGTGTTCATTGTGGGCTGGGCCTATAAGGGACAGCAATACACGTGAGCCAGATGTACTGTAGTATGGAAATCGTGGAAAAGGCCTTTGGATACCGCTCTGTATATGTAAGATACAGAGGTCAGAACGGAAAGGCAGGTCACTCAGGAGAGTGTGGAGTACTCTGTATTTATGTACGTTTTAATGTAAGTGTCTGTGTGACTGGCTGTGTTTGTGTGAGAAAATAGACTCTATATCTTTTGGAGCAAGAGGTGCTCTCCGCTCCTGGACCATCACTTGAGTGTGATTAGGTTACAGAGACAGACGGGCGTGGCTGGTGTTGAGAAAGGATAAGTGCAGGAGCCCTAAAACAATAAAGTTAACTGTATGAAGGTTGTTTTAGAGAAAAAATAAATAAAATGTACCAAGAAATGGACTAATATAGAGATGGCAGATATGGTGGAATATAGAAATAATAATAAATTAATTAAAATAAGATATGCATTTATTATTTAATAACTTGTCTTAATATATGAATTTAAAAGATGCACGTGCTTAAAACTTTATATCTAATATGTGAAGACATCTAAAATTTGTATCTTGTTATCCCTGGGACAGTATGAAAGTTAATCCATTACAGAGTTTCAGAGATTGGGCTTGTGTAAATGTAAAAAATAAAATAAATAACTTGTGCAATGTGGAATGAAAGCAAGATTGGGTGAGCAAGTTAATAGACAATTGGATTCAAAAGCCATAGGCATTTTACAATAGGAAGGGAACTAGTTGCTTAAAGAATTAAATTTAATTATTTTATTTACAATAATAGGAATTATTTTCTGTTGGTTAAGAAACATTAATTCACAAATACTAGATTATTCTGAATCATGTATGCAAATTTAGAATACAAATTATGATTGAAGTCCTTATTTTACCATACGCATGTCATGCTGTTATAAAAGAAAGGTTTATTTTATTGCAGTATACTTAGATAATAAAGGTAGCTGATTTCTGCATCTTGCAAAGAAGAAAAAATGCTTGCTATATTCCTGCAATGAAGAACTTGCTTTACTAACAAAGAATAAGAGAACTGCTGTTTTCAACCAGATGATTTTGTTTTTATTAAGGGACCACTGAAAGAGGAGGTTGAAAACTGAAAATTAGAAAAAGAGCTGACTGCTCAGAAACAATTTGGTCAGAAGTTACATAGGTACATTTGATTAATGCAGACTCTGAGTGTTAAACTTTCAGATGACTTCTGGAACAGTGCCTTGACAAAGGAAAGCGATGAACTGGAGTCTGTCGAGGAATGGCAAAGCAGCAAACACAGCTGCAGAGAGAAGAAGAGGGAGGGGCTGATGGACGCTATACCCTCCTGAAAGAGAAGAACACACTGACACAAGGAGAAAGACTGAAATTAAAGCAGGAAAAGGTGAATCTTTTACTTAAGACTTTTCCTGAGGGTGAAAAGAACATTATGAAATGCAAAACTCTGGCAGAAAGCAACCAGAAGCCAGACTGAGAAGAAGCAGAGAAACAACAGAGACCGTACGTCACAACATCAGGTCTTTGAGTGCCATCACAGACTGACGACCCAGTACAACAGCCCAGGCTGATGAGGTCACCAGAAGGACTTCCATCCCTTCAGTGCACAGGTCCTGCAGATTCAATGAACACTATAGAGACTGCTTCAAATGTTAATTATTTATTTCATTATTTTATTAACTATATCTTGATTATTCACTGGTCTCACAGCACTTCTTTAAATTCTGTAACTCTCTCAATCTGCTTTTCAATAGGTTCCAGTCCAGCCTTATGTCTTAAAGAAAAAATAATTTTGACAGACAGAAGTGAGTACTTGACTCACCAATCAGATAAACACGGAGCTGGATTTGGCAGAGTAAGGCTGTTTCATTAACCAACTAGGGGAAAATGCACAACTAAATACTTGACAACAATGCTGAACCCTTTTGGGAAAAGAGAATAAATACATAAATAAAAAAGGGTATCTTGATGAATAATAGGAAAAATATATATGGTTGAAAAAATAGAAATATTGGTCACTCCATTTTGTTTAAAGGTAATTTTCTAAGGTAAAACTGAATAAAATAATAATGAATAAAAAAATTATTTCCAAAATCATGAAATCACATATACTGTCATCACTGGGGATAACAAGATGGAAATGTTGATGGCCATGGATCCTAGATTTACAGAGATCTCCAATCCTCTTCTCAGAGTTGCTCATGAGCAATAACAAAAAAGTATTTGACTAAACTTTAAATTAGACGAACAAGTGACATTTGAGAAATGATAATTGGCTCTCTCAAATGCCCAATGCCTAGGCCCAATATTCTAAACAAATCAATCTATTAGATTTTGGAAAAAGAAAGGAAAGAAGGAAAAAGAGGTTTATACAGTGGTGTTACACTAAACTTTATGGTGACTGAGGTTGCCCAGTTGCATGCAAGTTTTTGGCCAAAAAGGGGAGTGAAAGTGTGTGAAAAAGTATGAATGATGGTGTTGTATGGCATGAAAGTAAGTGTCTGACGAGACACTGAGGCAATTCAGTCAATTTGACAAAACAGCTGTATACAAATTTGAATGTGGGCCCACAGGGCAAACTTATGCCCAGTAAAATAATGACCATGGATGAATTTGGTTAAGTTTCCTGGTCTGTACCTGGGTCTTTGTTGTGGCAGAAAGAAAAACAGTGCCACACATGCGCAGCGTATAACATGGGAAGGCAGAGCTGAGCAAAGCAAGCTTGCTCTGTCTACCCAACATTTAACTTTCTTTTCAGCATAACATTATGGAGCTGATTCTGTGTCAAAAGGATAAAATATTGTCTTTCTAAATGTTAAAATAAAGTGGGTTGAGTGTTTTCCAGGTCAAAAGGCCTATGCTACGGAGCAAGATAGGCTTAGATAAATTATCCATTAATCTAGTGGAACTCAGTTTACAAAACAAAGAGATAACTGAATAAGCAAATTGTTGAGAATAAAATTGAAATGAATTTAACAATAGTAAGTATGCCGATAACGGAGTAAAACCAAATTCTTTGTTATATTATAAACAAATGGGTATTCACCCTTTTCTCATTATAAAGACAGCACTGAATTTGTGAAAACTCAAAAAGGGGCCAAGACAGCCCTCAACCCACATTACATCTCCACAGGTCACACCAAGAAGGACGACTAGCAAGATGAACAAATTAGCATGCTTGATAACACTAACAAAAAATTCTTAAGTTTTCCATTTACAGGTGACAGCAGTTCTAGTAAGACCAAGGAATGCTTCGCTCCATCAAAGAGAACCAGTGAGGGTGCAGTAATGATCTCAAGAGAGCCTTGCATTAATCAGCAAAACGGTTACAGAGTGACACCTGAGTTCACATCTCTATCCTTAAAATACACCAACCAGATTCAACAACTCCACACAGCATGAAGTGAGGGATGAAGGGCGTGCTAGTAACGACCCACCCTTGCCAACGAGGGAAAGACCACTGCAACGACTCGCAAAGAGTCTCCCTGGTGAAGATGGAATGAGAGAGTGATGGGACTGCTACTGAGATCAAAATACTTGGCAGCAGATATGAGCCAACAAATAGAAAAGAAAAAATGGAAAGATAATGTCAAGAAATGTCAGATCAAGAAGTTGAAGGTTATGAGAAGGGAAATATGGATGTAGGAAGGATAGAAGGGAGAATAGAGCAATTGAATGCAACAAATAGAATGAAAAAAGCAAAGTAGAAAAGCTCGAGATTATTTGAAAATTGAAGAAGGAAAAGTATGTGTTATGTCTGGGGGACAATGCTGTATTTATAGAAGGAGCATTTAATGAAGTAATGATCAAATTGAAAAGACTAAGAATGGTAGATAAAGAAAATGTTGGAAAAGATAATAAAATGTAAGACTGGTTTGATTTAAAGTTAGGAGCATGGGGAGCATAGTTTATAATTAAATTGGGAAAGTTTTTAGGAATTGCATTATTGACAGGAGATTTACTATTTTAATGTATACTTCCTATATTGAGGTCACGAGTCAAAGCCACAGTTAAGCAAATTAAATTCAAAGATGTCAAGATAATGGGGAATTGATACATAAGGTATCTAAACTGAAGATCAACTCTTATAATCTTGTGATATTCAATGTGTGATGTATGTATTTTTATGCCTTTTATACATAACTGTGATAACCAGGCAAATGCTGAACCAATTGCATGTTCATGCTTATAACATTGTTTACTATTAAAGAAGGAATTGGGGAGACTGGATCTTTTACTCACTCCTTGTCAAATTAGGAGAGAGATGTTTGGTCCAGTAATCCCTCAGAGTGGAATTTCATAATCTAGTCACTGGGGATAATACAATGTGACTTATTTAGTCACTAGATAGTGTAACTAATATGACTGGATTATGGAGTAGCACTCTGGATAAGAATAATCAAATATGAGACTTATTAAGTCTCAAAGGGGAGAATATGTGGAAGATTTTTATTAGTAAGGTTTTAATTAATCAAGTAATCAATGTGAATCTAGCCATTTTTGCTGCTAGTTATTATTCTATTAAAATCTTATGGGTCTAAAATCTAATAGAAAGTTGCCTACGTGCTGGAATGTACAAAACTGATGAGAAACACATGGTCAGACATACAGGGCCTTTCTTTAGAATAAATCAAGCAGGGGGCCTCTCCTCTCTAGGGAGGTATTAAAATTGTGATATCAGATATCTTTATTAGTCCCCAAAGGGGCAATTCAGTTCTACAGCCAACCCATCCAATAAGGTATTAGCACACAATAATATAAGGATTATAAGTAAAAAATGTATACAACGATCACACCCTGACACACACATACAGCACAACACACACATTCACCTGCCAGTGACAGAACAAAGCAGTGGAATCCAAGAGCCATTTATGTAGTTATGAGTTCTCATTCAAGAATCTTATAGCAGAGGGAAGGAATGAGTTTGCATAACGATTCGTTTTCCGTATTGGCACATAATACCGCCGACCTGACTGCATGAGCACAAATCCATACCTGAGCACATGATCTGGTTGGCACAGTATTCTATCTGCTTTTTGGACCACTCTTTTTTTCCAGAGAGAACAGAGATCATTTAATTGGGTACCAGTAATTTTTGAGCATGCTTTAACAATGTCATTCAAACTCTTTTTGTCTTTCACAGCTAAACCATTAAACCAACCCAAGAAAGAAAAAGTTAATAGACTCTCAATGAATGCCTGATAGAATGTACATAAAAATTTTTTACAAACCCCAAAGGAGTTCAACTTCCTCAGTAGGTATATTCATTGGTTTGCTCGCTTAATAATGCTATCAGTGTTCTCTCTGAAATTCAAGTGTGAGTCAAATACTGTGCCCAAATACTTGTATGTTTGAACCACTTGAACACCTTCATTGTGTATTACACTCAGTTTAGGGTCGTCACTAACCTTCCTAAAATCTATTATCAATTCTTTAGTCTTTGACACATTTAAGTCAAGGAGACTGTCATCGCACCATCTAGCAAACTCCTCAAGGGCACTGCTATGATCAGGTTGGTTGCCCTGTAAAAGGGACAACAGGGCTGTGTCATCTGAAAACCTCACTAAGTAGCTGTTCTCCCAAGATGACCTGCAGTTGTCGGTGTATAATATGAAAAGAAGGGGAGAGAGCACACAGCCCTGAGGAGAGCCTGTGTTTGATATCATAACAGATGACATATTTCCATTTACACAGACCTGCTGCCTTCTATTTGTTAAAAAGTTTAAGATGAGTAATAGGATCTGCTCAGGTAACTTAAAATATGAAGCTAATCGTTCAATCAGAATGTGAGGCTGCATTTTATTAAAAGCTGAACTAAAGTCAGCAAATAAAATTCTTACATATGATGCAGGTTTCTCAAGATGTTTATACACCTTGTCAAGAATAAAAAGTTTTGCATCCTCTACACCCTTGCCCGCTTGATATGCGAACTGTAGAGGATCTAATTTGTCTACAGTTAGGGGGATGATTGTGTCCTTCAAGATCTTTTCAAAACATTTCATGACCAGGGAAGTTAATGCAATTGGTCTAAAATCATTGAGGTCTTTAGGAAATGTTGTTTTTGGGATGGGTATTACTGTTGATGTTTTCCATAAATCAGGTATATCCCCACTATCAGCACATTTTTGAAAGATAACTGTAAAAGCCTCACTAAGCTGCTCAGCACAATAATGGAGTGTACGCCCACAGATTGCGTCAGGACCGGGAGCCTTGCCTATTTTTATACTTTTAAGTAGTGTTGTGACTTTTTCCTGTTGTATTTTTATCCCTCTCTGAGGCTTCCACGTCTCTCTCAGTGTGACTAGGCTATCTGAGAAGGACCTTTCGAACCTACAGAAAAATTTATTAAAAATATCTGGCAAATCGCCGTCATATATACCACTCAATTTTATTGGTTGCCCTGTTCTACACACAGGCTGATTAATGGCTGCCATGGTTTTAATGCCTTGCCAGGCTGCCTTTAAATCCCCACTATTATATTGATTTTCAATTTTATTCTTGTATTGGCTTTTTGCTTTCCTTATTTCATTTTTGACTTCTCTTGAGACAGCTTTTTTCTCTACCAGGTCTCCTAAATAGAATGTCTTTTTTTCCTGTTGATAACACTTTTCAATTCCTTCGTTAACCAAGGCTTGTTATTAGGATAAATGACCACTTTTTTAGATGGAATAATCATATCAACACAATATTTGACATAGGCAGACGTTGTTTCTGTAAGTTCATTAATATCATTACAAGTGTCATAAAAACAAGTCCAATCAGTACATTCCAGACACCCCTGTAGAGAGGAAATGCTGTCTTCTGTCCAAAGTTTTATGTTTTTTTCCTCACGCTCAAGGCGTCTGAACGTGGGCTTATACACAGGCATCAAATAAATACTGTTGTGGTAGGAGGCACCAAGTGGTGGCATAGCCATAGAGCTATAGGCTCCATTTACTGAACCATAACATAGATCTAAAGTGGTGTTCCTCTGCATTGTAGAACAAGTTATATACTGTTCATATGATCTTAAGGTCTTGTCTAAAGTACAGTGGTTAAAATCTCCTATAAAAAACTTGGGGTCCTCTGGGCAAATAGAGTCCAGTCTGTGAGTGACATCAGCGATAACTTGCGCTGCAATTGAAGCATTGGCTCGCGGATGAATGTACACAAGCGTATAAAACAATTGTTGGAACTCTCGAGGTAAATAGAACGGCCGGAGAGACATTGTCAACAATTCAATATCCGAAGTGCATATTCTTTCTCTCACTACTACAGTGTTACAGTACCTTTTGTTTACGTAGAGGCACACTCCTCCTCCCCGACTTTTCCCAGTTGTCATCGGGTCTCGGTCCAGGCGAATTGGGCTACCAAACCCATTCATAATCAGGTCCTCGTCCCGGTCTAACTCCCTTAGCCATGTTTCCGAGAAGGCGAGAAGACAAGTGTCTCTTATACCGGGTTTGCTCTTGATCCAAGCTTCCAGCTCGTCTGTCTTGTGTCTTAATGACTGCACGTTTGACAACAGGATTGTGGGGAGTGGGGGTAGCTTATGGCGGTTATCGAGCCTGAGGATTTTAAGTCTCCGATGCAGGCCTCCTCTTCTCCCTCTTTTCCGATGTTTGCTCCGTGCATGCAATCTGCACAACTCCACCGGAATATCTGTGTGGTGGAGGCGTGGTTTAGCGAAGTCTGCAACGGGAGAGCGAGTGAAGAGACGAGCGGCGATAAGTGGTTCAGGTGAGAAACAAGTAACACCTGGATCTCGTTTCAGTGATTGGCGTGGGGAACCCGCATTTAAGGAGCACGACAGCCGGCGAAAGGCGAGAGAGACGGGGACTCGTGAGCGCATGAAGCTGGAGAGCGATCGAGCCAGACAGACGCAGTATTCGTGGCCAAAGTGCTGTTAGAGAGTGCGCGCACCTGCCGCGCTTGTTTATTTGTTTGTTTTGTTTTTTTGAATAAAGCCTCTCACGAGCCCCGTACGCCGACTCTGGTCTCCTTCCTCTACCCTGATTGAACCTTCGTTACACTGGTGCCGAAACCCGGGAGGAAGGAGAGCGTTCGCCATGCAGACTCCGTCAGCTACATCAGCCTCGCCATTTGCGGACATCATATCATCTCCCGCCTTCCAAAGAAGACCGCCCAGTGGGTCCAGTGCCACCGCCCGGCGTCGCTGGATCTGGCCATCCAACTGGCGGAGGATCAGCTGGCGGCGTGCTCCGGGGTCGGCGAGCCCCTCCCTGCTGTCTCTCTCTCTCTCTCTCTGTTTCCCCCTCCCCCCCCACTCCGAAATCTCTCCCTCTCCCTAGGTCCCGTTGGGTGGGGCCACCGAGGGCTGCGCCCCGCTGGAGGGTGGCGATGGAGCCTGCGGCCGGGGCCCGAGGTCCCGCACGAGGGATGGCCGCTCCCCAGCGACGGGGGAGTGAAGACACTCTGGCTGCTTCCCCACGTCAATCCCGATGATGGAGGTGGGGACAATGGTCCGGATCCCGGACGACCCGCAGGCTGCCCCCGATCAAGCCGGGCTGTACCAAATACCCGTGAGTATTAAGGGGGGTACCTATCAGGCTCTGGTGGATTCAGGTTGTAACCAGACCTCCATCCATCAAAGCCTGATACAATCCGGGGCATTGGATACGGGCCGCATGGTTAAGGTGAGGTGTGTGCACGGGGATATAAGGGAATATCCATTAAAAGCCATAGGCATTAAATTTCGGGGCCATAAGCATAGTGTGGAGGTGGCCGTTAGTCCGCGCCTCCGGCATCTGCTAATTTTGGGGACGAATTGGCCAGCGTTTCAGCATTTACTAGGGTGTTTGACAGCGGGTGCCGTCGGGGGAAAGAACCGGCCGGGGGGCGGGGCGAGCGCTCAGGTGGGAGAATCTGTCCCGGGACCTAGCGGGGCGGTCTCAGGGGAACCGAGCGGCAAGCGAGGCTTAACCTTGCCGGCCGCGATGACTTTCCCCTGGAACAATCCCAGGACGAGACGCTGAAGCATGCCTTCGAGCAGGTCCGCTCGATCGATGGGCGGGTCCTCCACCCTGAGCGTCCGCTATCCCACCCGTATTTTGCCGTTATTAAAGACAGGTTGTATCGAGTGACCCACGACGCTCAGACAAATGAAGATACAACCCAGCTGTTAGTATCGCGGAGTCGTCGGGAAATGCTTTTCCAGACGGCGCATTGTAATCCTATGGCAGGGCACTTAGGAGTAGCAGCAACACTAAATCGTCTAACGACCCGATTCTTTTGGCCGGGCATTCACGAGAACGTGCGCAGGTGATGCGCGTCTTGTCGGGAATGTCAGCTGGTAAACCCACCGGCCGTTCCAAAAGCGCCTTTGCGCCCTATTCCTCTAGTGCAGGTCCCCTTCGAGCGAATTGGTATGGACCTGATCGGGCCGTTAGAGCGATCCGCACGGGGACACCGTTTCGCGTTAGTCTTAGTGGATTACGCGACACGGTATCCGGAAGCAGTGGCGCTCCGCAACATCTCAGCCAAAAGTGTGGCGGATGCCTTGTTTCGTTTAATCTCCCGCGTGGGAATCCCAAAAGAGATTCTCACGGACCAGGGCACCGCGTTTATGTCGCGCACGTTAAACGAATTGTACGGATTATTGGGCATTAATGCGGTGCGTACCAGCGTCTATCACCCACAAACGGACGGTCTGGTGGAACGGTTTAATGGCACATTAAAAACCATGATCCGGAAATTCGTACATGAAGACGCGAAAAATTGGGACCGTTGGCTAGAACCCCTCTTATTTGCTGTGCGCGAAGTCCCCCAAGCCTCCACGGGGTTTTCCCCTTTCGACCGGGGAACTAAGCTGCGAGAATTTGCACCGGGAGATAAAGTGCTCGTTTTACTGCCAACCTCTAGCTCCAAATTGTTAGCCAAGTGACAAGGACCATTTGAGGTCACACGGCGGATAGGAGATCTCAATTATGAGGTAGTACGGACAGATAGAGGCGACTCACGGCAAATCTACCACCTCAACCTCCTTAAAAAATGGAGCGGGGAGGAGTCAGTGTTGCTAGCGACGGTAGTGAGTGGGGAGGAGGATCTCGGGCCAGAGGCGATTATTAAAGGAAAACCCCTCGCACTGGCTCTAGTAGGGGACCACCTCTCGCCCTCGCAGCTCACTGACATCGCGCAGTTGCAGGTAGAATTTGCAGACGTGTTTTCGCCCCTACCCGGCCGTACGGACCTGATTCAGCACCACATTGAGACAGAGCCGGGGGTCGTAATTCACAGCCGGCCATATAGATTGCCTGAACACAAAAAAAAGGTAGTTCAGACCGAATTAGAGGCTATGCTGGGGATGGGAGTAATCGAGGAGTCACACAGCGATTGGGCGAGCCCGATAGTTTTGGTGCCCAAAACGGATGGCTCGGTACGGTTCTGTGTAAACTATCACAGGGTGAATGCAATTTCCAAATTTGATGCTTATCCAATGCCGCGGATTGACGAGTTGCTCGATCGGTTAGGCACGGCTCGTTTTTATTCGACATTGGACTTAACCAAAGGTTATTGGCAGATCCCCTTATCTCCCATATCCAAAGAAAAGACCGCCTTCACCACGCCGTTTGGATTACACCAATTTGTTACGCTTCCGTTTGGCTTGTTCGGGGCCCCGGCTACGTTTCAGCGCCTCATGGATCAAGTGCTGCGGCCCCATGCTGCATATGCCGCCGCCTACCTGGATGATATTATCATCTATAGTGGGGACTGGCAGCGGCATATGGAGCATGTGAGGGCGATCCTCAGGGCGCTGAGACGGGCGGGGCTAACGGCCAACCCGAAGAAGTGCGCAGTTGGGCGGGTGGAGGTAAAGTATCTGGGCTTCCACTTGGGCCACGGGCAGGTGCGTCCCCAAATTGATAAGACGGCAGCAATTGCAACCTGTCCCAGGCCCAAGACCAAAAAGGAGGTGAGGCAGTTCTTGGGGCTGGCGGGATATTACAGGAGGTTTATTCCTCATTATTCGGACCTCACCAGCCCGTTGACTGACCTCACTAAAAAGGAGGTACCAGATACGGTCCAGTGGACGGAGCCGTGCCAACGGGCCTTTACCCGAGTTAAAGCGGCCCTGTGTGGCGGGCCGCTCCTGCACTCTCCTAACTTTGCTCTCCCTTTTTTTTGCAGACCGACGCGTCGGACAGGGGGCTGGGTGCGGTCCTGTCCCAGGAGGTGGGGGGGGTAAGACCGCCCGGTGCTGTACATTAGTCGGAAGCTCTCCAAGAGAGAGACTAAGTACAGCACCATAGAGAAGGAGTGTTTGGCCATCAGGTGGGCGGTTCTCACCCTTCGTTACTACCTCCTGGGACGGGAGTTCACCCTCTGCTCGGATCACGCGCCCCTCCAGTGGCTCCACCGCATGAAGGATACCAACGCGCGAATCACCCGTTGGTATCTAGCTTTACAGCCATTTAAGTTCAAGGTGATTCACAGGCCGGGGGCGCAGATGGCTGTGGCCGATTTCCTCTCCAGGAATGGGGGGGGCTGCAGGCCGGATGGCTCCCCGGCCTGAGTCGGGCGGTGGGGGTATGTGGCGGAGGCGTGGTTTAGCGAAGTCTGCAACGGGAGAGCGAGTGAAGAGACGAGCGGCGATAAGTGGTTCAGGTGAGAAACAAGTAACACCTGGATCTCGTTTCAGTGATTGGCGTGGGAAACCCGCATTTAAGGAGCGCGACAGCCGGCGAAAGGCGAGAGAGACGGGGACTCGTGAGCGCATGAAGCTGGAGAGCGATCGAGCCAGACAGACGCAGTATTCGTGGCCAAAGTGCTGTTAGAGAGTGCGCGCACCTGCCACGCTTGTTTATTTGTTTGTTTTGTTTTTTTGAATAAAGCCTCTCACGAGCCCCGTACGCCGACTCTGGTCTCCTTCCTCTACCCTGATTGAACCTTCGTTACAATCTGGTATAATACCGGCAGACGCTGTTCGTAGGGAGATCAGAAACTCCCGACTGTAGATAATTTCCCCCAATACTCCATACTCCGAACCGTAACAGGAGGAGAGTTCCAGCAGTAGCGTTATCACAATAGATATTGCGAACAGTAGATCAAAAGTCTTTAGAAGCCACATCTCTGAATTACTGACACTTCCATTCACGCATAATCATTAATGTCCACAATAAACACTCAATAAAACGAGTAAAACAAACAATGGATGGGCAAGCTGCTGGGTCGCACACACACTGGAGCGCCCCGGAAGTGAGTATTTTCTCTAACGGGTACTGTAAGATACAAGCTCATTAACCCAGTGTTATTAGGGGGTTTCTCAGATTTCATAAGTATATGTTTTTTTTAGCTGCAGTATTTGCAAGTAAAACAAAAAAGCCTTTGTGATAGGTCATGCAAAGTGAAGTGACATCACCTAGCATCCAAATTTTAGGATCAGGATCAATATGATTCTTTGATATTTCAGAAATTGTTGCAATAACATACTTCCAGAGTGTCTCTAAGGCTGGACAACTCCAGAGCATCTAAAGAAGAGTCCCAGTAGATATTTTACATGTTTGACACATGGCAGAGATCCCACCATTAAGTTTGTTTGGCCTGTAGGGGCTATAATATGTTCTATGTAAGATGTTAGATTGAATTTGTCTATGCTTGGTGGATACCAATACCGTTTTTCAATTACTAATATCATATGAACCCTCAAGATCTGATTCCCATTTTTGCTTTGTTGAAAATTGTTGGTATGCTGGAAGATTGTTAATAAGAATTGATTGTTCACAAAAAATTGTTCACAAGTAACAATGTGTTTAAACCCAAGAGTCTATGTGATTCCTGCCATGCATCAAAGGAGAGCAGGGTATTTCATAATCACAGAAAGCTCAGAAAAGGGTAGTTTTCATTTCATGCTGCTCCCAGGGTTACATTTACAGACCCATTTCACATCACTGTTCCTTGAATGCATCCAAATCCACAAGTAGGCTGAACTGTGATGCTAGATAATTCAATCAAAATTTTGGGAGATTCAGCCCTCCCTTAGCCTAAGGGGACTGATGTGTGGTTAAATTCACTCTTGGGGTTTTCTTATAAACATGTGGATATAGATAAAAATTTGGATTTTAATTAATTTTAATTAATCTAATTAATGTTGTTTAGTTGCTTTGACGCAATGTTTTTTGTTTAAAGCCCTACATAAATAAAGGTGACTTGACTTGATATAGCGTTCTTAAAAAAAATATTTACATAAAAACATTTGGTAATGAAAGAGATTAAATACTGTCTTTGTGAATGTGTGTTATTAAATCATCTCGGGGGAGTACAGTATGTTCGTTCATCAGAGTTTGGCTGAAAATAACTGTTTTGGAGGCTTAAGTTGTATGTAAACTTTTAAAATGGGACGAACACCTCGGAATATGTTTTGAGAAACTTCATTAACACTCCATGAGTCGACATATCATTAGGTTTCGGATGTTTAAGCACAGCATTATGAAACACATAGGGCAAATTCCAAACTGCTTTTTGCACCCTTGAAGGGCACTTCTGGAAGGGGACACCATTTGTAGGGACGTTCCAAATGAATGTGAACAACCGAAGCCCTACAGTACACCCTTCAAAGAACACAATTCAAGGACTCTGGCCTTCAGAGGGAGCAGGGCATAGAGAATTCACCCATTATCTAACTTCTTTTATTTTGGTTTTACCTCGTTGTCTGTCTCTGTGTATTTTGGCAAGTCTTTGAATATTTTCTTGAACAGAATCTAAATTTTACTTATCCTAAAGCCAGCTTTTCTTTCCTCCCTTCTCCAAAAAGTAATTCAGTTGTCTAGCAATTTGTCTTTTTACACACACACACACACACACACACACACACACACACAAAAGAAGAAAAGGGCCAAGATCAAAATGGCTAAACACAAAGCTTTTGATGGTCTTCTTAACCACAAATTACTGATATAGAAATCAGTGAGAATTAAGCAGATGTATTGGGGGCTCGTCCGGGATCACTCCCACCTTGTGGCCGGAAGCTGATCCACTGATACGGCAACCTTGGACCAAAAGTGACCTGATGCAACCAGCGAGCTGCAGCCAGCGGAAAAAGATCTCCAGAAACCATCGATGCTGTCTACGGATGAAGAGGTTACCTGTAATGAATGAAGACTAATGACTGTGCTGTGCTGAAATCTACAACCATCAAGAACAGAGCGTGAATTGTGATCCTGGACTCTTGTGACCAAGTGCGAAGAATTGGGAAGCAGTATGGCAGATGGTGAGAGAAAAAGGTTGGTGTGAGCCATCAAAAAGACCCTTCTCACTCTCTCTGTAGGTGAACTGTTCCAGATTGCCAAGTCATTGGGTCCAGTGCCAGGAATTGACGAGTCTCGCGTTAAGTTGACAGATGAGGAGGGTTGTTTTGAGTACATTTACAGTTTCATGTCCAGTGAACCTTTACTGGAGTTACAGGATTCTGGGATGGCACACTTATTAAATTTAATGGAATTTATCGACATAGTCATTCAGGGTCGTGCTTCACAAGTTGCTGTAGCAATTTCTCCTGATAACCCCGAAAAGAACTTAAATTACCATTTCAGTTTTGATCGTACAGATAAGAGCAATACATCAATCGAATCTGTAAAGGGTCGGCTTTTTTTTTGTATACAGACATAATAACAACAGAACTTTGTGCACTTATAAAATAAAGATAACAAACAAGGTGTGCTGTCTGCAGCCTTTGTCTGCGCTGATCTTCATTTACAAACGCGTCATTAAAATGAACTGTAGCTCCGTGAATACTCAACGAAGAGACATGAGAGAGATATCTATAGAAAGCCTGACATATCTACTTTTAAACTAAACAAGTGTTGCCGAAAACAGATATTGGAAAACAACGCAATGTCCATTTTTCACATCTCCCTTCATTATCTTCTAATGTGACCATGCCCCTGCGCTGACGCTCTAATCAGATTCTGCACAGTGTCCTTGTGTAAAGGAGAAGGTGCCAAAAACAGATGTGATCCAGCAGTTAAAGGAGAAACTTGAAGAGCTTACAAGTACAGTTGAGCTCATGAGACAGTCAATGCAGACACAGGTGGCAGGACAGTTCAGCCACAATGGAAAAGGTAGAGGAGACCGCAGGAGGGAGAAACCATATGGCTGTGACAAGTGCGTGGAGCAAAATCATCCCGACTGCCCTCACTGTTTCCACTCTGGTGAAGAAGGCCACCAGGCAGTGGGCTGTCTAAAGCAGTGGTTCCCAAACTTTTCCATTCCACGACCCACCTAGACAGGTGTAATCTATTTCACGACCCACCAAAATATTTGAGAGAAAAAAAATGGTTGACATTACTTTAAGCCTAATCTTACTTAAAAGTGTGATGACAGAAATTAAGTATTTAAGAAAAATAACCATTTTATTTTAGAGTACACCTGCAAAATTTCACGACTAATATTTAAGTTTAAATTTTTGTTTACAGACATTAAAATATGAAATGTCCATAAAAACGTGAAGCAGGCTCACTCCAGTGAACTGTAATCTGCGCTGCTGTGTTTTGTTGCAGAAAATGCATTCATGATCCTTCCGTGTGTGTCGGCGAGAACGGAGCACAATCCAACACTTTTTTAGAAAAGCATAAGAAGCAAAGCAGAACTAAAACAGTATGGAGATTAAAATAATTGTGAAATAGGTAAAAAAAACAACAAAAAAAAAACAGATGTGTCTTGTTTTAAATTTAAAAAAGAAACTGGATGACATTAAGTTCAGGCAGAAATGTATTTTTGCAATGGTTAAATAAATGTTCAGCAATATCTTCAAAAGATTTCTGAACTTTGGCAAATTTTTCTCTAAACAGAGATGATGCTAAATGATGATACATTTTTGTTATGTGGAAATGTTTAAATCTTGTAGTGTTACAATTAACCCTGCGTTTGTGCCTTTCTTAACCTGTACATGTGAAATGCTTTTTACAAACCATTTCCCGAACTAAAACGGATGATAGAAATTAATGAACATGGTCTACCTGAAACCGTTTTCGTAACATTTGAATTCTCTGGTGTATGCAATCTCATGCAGAATATAGTGTATTGAAGAGAGCAAGTTTTTTCTCTTTAAATAATGTGGACCGATTGAACCTTTTAACGACATTGCTCTGAGACCTTCACGGTTATTACAGCTCGAGCGTGCCTGCGCTTCAAAACACGCAACGCACGCGAATTGACTTAATTGCAATTTCGAAAATCACACTAAGGATATTGCAGTTCGTAATTTTTGTTGGTGGGCTATATCGTTGTGACGAGTGGGTTCCCGGTTCCCACATCCTTCTTCCCGTGATTGTGAAGTTTTTAATGCGTTACACCGGTGCCGAAGCCTGGAAGGAAGGAGGGACACGCTGCCGAAGATCCCCCGCTGTGGTGTCTGCCACCGAGGATGCTCGAGGTGGTGGGCTGGAGTGAGTTGACGGGGGGAAGTATGAACTCACTCCAGCCCACTGCCTTGATGACTCCTTCAGGAAGGAGGTGGGAACCGGCTGACAATCAAACAAAGTTTTAATAACCAAATAAACACAAAACAGCGCAACAGCCCCTCGCGGACGACTGCCGCGCACAAACAGAAATCAAACACAAAATAAAACCCAGGCCTGGTCGTCGCTCCTCTTTTGTATCCCTCCAGTCTCCTCCATGGTTACTGAGACCGGTAAGTGTCACAGGTGTTTCTCATTTCCAATAACTCCACCGGCCTCGCTCCGTTCCCATGGCCCTCTGCCTCGCCCCACTCGTCACATTCGTGCAGCCCTAGACTGAACTGTGTGAGTGTGTGTGTTTCATTGAAATGCAAAATTAGCCAAGTGACTTTGTGCGACCCACCTTGTTCCATTCTGTGACCCACAAGTGGGTCGCGACCCACAGTTTAAATACCCCTGGTCTAAAGAGACCAACATGTCAGGGAAACTGGAGCCGGTCCCTGCCGAGGGACAATCAGTGACCGGGTCTCAGCGATTGTCCCAACCACTTGACACTTGTCATACTGATCAACCCGGAATTGAAAGGAGACTGGCAAAAGACAAAATAATGGAAAAGGGACGGAAAGAACCAAACAAGACAACCAATCCATTCACTTATGACCTACAAAAGGGAACATATAGCCTTAATGGATTAGCAGTCAGTGCTCTGCTAGACACTGGGGCTCAAGTCAGTATGATTGATAGAGACTGGAAGAGTAAATATCTACCTGACACTCCTGTTAGGGCACTTAGTGACATTATAGGTGACAAAGACGAGTTAAGGGTGTATGCAGTGAACGGTGACATCCTCCCTTTTGATGGCTGGGTTACCCTTACAGTCAATTTGATGGGGAATGAGGACCCTAATCTGTCAATCACTGTGCCTTTTCTTGTCAGCAGTCTTGCTCTGGAGAGACCAATGTTGGGTTTCAACATGCTGGAAGAGATGATACAAGAACAACTTGAAAAGCTGATTTCAACCCTTGTCGTCCTACTCTGTAATGCCTTGTGTATACCAGCAGAGAAGGCAGAGCTAATGGTGAGCTTCATCCAAGCCAGCAAACCCTCTGTGCAGTGCGGGATCCTACGGACAGGCAGACAGAACATGGTTATCCCAGCAGGTCAAGTAGCCTGGGTCAAGTGCCAAGTCCCTCCCCTCACGAGTACATCTGACACAGTCTTCCTATTTGAGCCTGATGACGACATTGTGCAGTTGACAAAACTGGATGTGGGTGAAGGTCTGTTGGAGGTACAAAATCCAAAAAAACCTTATGAAGCTGTACCTGTGGATAACAACACTAAACATGCAACAAAAACAGCACTTGGCGGCATCCACTGTGTTGAAGAAGTGATTGCAACAGACTCACCTGAAGCACCCAAGCCCATTGTGACTGTTAACAGTGCTGTATCGACACCTGTTGACGCCCATCCATGTACAGAGAGCATACTTCACAGTCCCGAAGCCACTGTTTAAAGAGGTAAAGGAGTATATACAGGAGCTGCTGATGAGAGGCTGGATTGTTAAATCCAAGTCCCCTTATGCTCCCCCTGTGTTAGGATGAAGGATGGCAGTCTACGTTTTTGTATCGATTATCGCCTCCTGAACAAAAAGACTGTTCCTGATCGACATCCACTACCCAGAATACAAGACCTGACAGACACACTGGGGGCTACACCCGGTTTAGCATCCTAGACCAGGGAAAAGCTTACCATCAGGGTTTCATCGCCGAGGGTTCACGTCACCTGACTGCCTTCGTCACCCCGTGGGGCCTCTACGAATGGGTCCGTATCCCATTCGGTCTCTCAAATGCCCCAGCAGCATTTCAGCGGAGCATGGAGGAGGTGCTAGGTACCTCAGGGATGAATGCTGCATCCCTTATCTGGATGATGTACTCTGTTAGGCGAGAACATTTGATGAACATGTGGAGGCCCTCCGCAAAGTGCTCCAGGCTCTTCAACATCACGGAGTAAAACTGAGACCTGAGAAGTGTGAGCTCTTCAGACAAGAAATAAGGTATGTGGGGCACCTTGTGTCAGCTGATGGTATCAAGATGTGGGAAAACCACCAAACTCCCACAGCTGACTTCCGGACAGCCTGTTGACTGGACCACTAAACATCAGGAAGCTTTAGAGCAATTGGTCACTCTCCTTATAACCCCACCTGTCTTAGCGTATCCTGATTTCAACCTACCTTTCACGCTGCATACAGACGCCTCAGACCAGGGCCTGGGGGTTGTCCTCTATCAGTGCCAGAATGGAAAGCTGAGAGTCATTGGCTATGGCTCAAGGACTTTGACACCTGCTGAATCTAACTGCCACCTGCACAGTGGAAAACTGGAGTTCCTCACATTGAAATGGGCTGTGTGTGAAAAGTTCCAGGACTACCTGTACTACGCTCCCCATTTCACTGTGTACACGGACAACAACCCCCTGACCTATATCATGAGTACAGCAAAACTCCATGCTGTTGTCCATCGGTGGGTGGGAGAACTCTCAGATTTCCAGTTCCACATCAGGTATAGGCCTGGAAAATCAAATGTTGATGCAGACACACTCTTCCGGCTCCCCTTGGACATGGGGAAATATGAGGTGGCTTGTACAGAGGAGTTCTCAAACGAGGCAGTGCATGTCACATGGGATGGGAGTCAGGCAGCAGAATGGAAGGATGTGGCCTGGGTTGCAGCACTTAACACGTGTTCACCGGATCCTCCACCACAACCTCATTGTCACCTGCCAGCTATCAGCCGTCATGATCTTGTTAAGGCTCAAAGAGATGATAAAGCCATAGGCAAGATTATTGAGTTAAAGGAGTCAAACACAAAACTGACAGATGACATACACCAAACTGTAAGTGGAGCCACCAGAAAGCTGCTGCATGAGTGGAGTAAGCTGCAACCTTTACAGAAGGACGATCCAGCGAAAGCAGTTAGTACTCCCTCTGAAATACAGGCCGATTGCTCAGAAGTACCTACACAATGAGATGGGCTATGTAGGCACAGAGAGAGTGCTCCATCTTGCTCTGCAAAGATTTTACTGGCCCTTTATGGCCAGAGAAATTGAAGACTATGTCACCCAAAAATGTCTCGGTATCAGGTCTAAGAAACCCACAACACACACGAGAGCTCCTACGGGCATCATCACATCTAACTTCCCTTTAGAGCTTGTGTGTATTGACTATTTGCATCTGAAAACCAGCTGTGGGGGATATGAATATATTCTAGTAGTGCTTGATAATTTCACTAGATTTGCCCAGGCATATCCCAGGAAGAACAAGAGTGGGAAAACAGCTGCTGAGCGCATCTTCAATGATTTTATACCCTGTTTCGGATAGCCATCCAAACTACATCGTGACCAGGGTCGTGAATTTGAGAACAAACTGCTCCAATCATTACAGCGTTTGTCAGGGGTTGGCCACTCGCGGACGTCACCCTATCACCCACAACCCACCATCCTCCAGATGTTAAGAACATTGACTCATAGTGAGAAACTACGGTGGAAGGATCACCTCCCGCATTATATACACATACAATTGCACCAGACATGATTCAACCGGCTACTCACCGTTTTTCCTTCTCTACGGATGTCACCCACATCTCCCAGTTGACTTGCTGTTTGGATTGATTGGAGAAAGGGAACCATATTCACCTACAGGATTTGCAGGAAAATGGGCTAAAAAGATGTCAGAAGCCTACCGCATTGCTGGCGAGAATAGCAAAAAGTCCAGTGCAAGGGAAAAAATGACGTATGACAAGAAAGCAAGAGGGGTTGTACTGCAACCATGGAACAGAGTTCTGGTCCGGAACCTCAGTGAATGTGGAGGGCCTGGAAAATTAAGGGCATACTGGGAGAACACTGTATACATAGTCGAACGTCAACTCGCTGAGAACCCAGTGTACGTTGTCTGCCCTGAAACTGGAGACAAACAGAAAAGCAGGACACTGCACCGTAATCTCATTTTGCTGGTGAATGAATTACCTGTCGATGTCACTCCACCTGACACCAGATCTATTCCTGAGAAGAAAACACATAACAGACAAAACCAAGAGATAATGACACACAAAGACACACAAAGACGAGCAGACACCAGTGATGACAGTGAAAATGATTCTGGCTCGGAATACTGGTTAAGGAGACTGACTGAAAGGATAGAGGAAAGACCTGTTACCTACCAGGAGCAACTCACCAGGTATCCAGAGATTCGGGGGTCAGACCCGCACCTTTAAGGAGAGAAAGTCATACTGTACCTGAACACTTACCAGATCCTACTTTACTCACTGGACCTGTGGAAGGGGAGGAAAACAATGGACACCAAGACTCTGACTCAGAAGCTCGACCTTTGACTCCTTCTGTCGAGCACACTCAGTCAGACATTAGAAGGTCCGCTCGTGAGAAAAGGCCACGTCGTTTTCTCACATATGAGTCATTAGGTGAGCCATCAGTCCAGACGCACGCCACAGTTAACTCGATGACCGGATACACAGCACCCTATATACCTGTCATAGAAGCCTGTCATCACACAACACCTGCACACTCAATCTTTCCATACATCCCGCTTCTTTGTATGTCATATTCACACCTACTCCTTTACTCCCGCCTGTTAATGTCACCTGTTGCTACCAAAATCACATCCGAAGAGTTTTATTTTTATCTCCTTGAACATTTTTGTAAAGTCTTAATACTCTTGAAATGTATGATATAGTGTAAAATGTGAAAGGCTAATGTTAAAAACTGAGTTTGTCATGGTTAAAAGCTAATGTTAAAAGCAAATGTGATTTATATTTAAAAAAAATGGTTAAAACCAAGCTAAAATCTGTCAGCTCATGCTTTTTGAGAAGAGTAAAAATGACTTTTGCTGGAAATGGAAAATGCATTTAGGAACCATCTGTAAATGGTAACAAACTATGTTTTATATGTAAGTGATAACATAAGCTATGTTTTATTTTGAGTTAAAAAGATACAACTTAAGGGGTAACCGTGGTTATTGTCATTTTGATTTATTTAATCACACAAAACTTAAAACTCAGTATTTGCTGAAAGATAGAAAAAAAAGACAAATTGTATTTTATTTTGAAGTCGTGTTTATTTGATAGTGAACACTGAGTATTTGTAACAGAGGAGGATTTAAAATGTGAATGTCTAATAAATCCTCTCTCCCTCTTTCTGCTGAGCAAGATGAAAAACAGAAGCAGAGTTTGCTCGGTCTCATTTATTTCTCCTGTTTCCAGAGAGAGAATATAAGCTGTTTATGTGGTGCCAGCCGGTACCTGTAACAGATGCACTCCTTAAAAAAGCTTTTGCTGTGTCAGAAATAATCAAAGACAGATGAGAATGAGGTTTGTGGCTGAATTCAGAGTAGTGTGGCAGGATGAATTATGATGAAACATGAGTTTGTGGGAATTATAATGAATGCACAGGAGGGGATTTAGTGATTTGGGGTCCCCAGTCGCAATACAGGAATGGGGCACTATTTCACACATTTACAACCTTGAGGTTCCTTTCACTGTTGTGATGCTCTCTGCTGCACGACTGTGTCCCATAGTTGTGTCCAATCATTTAGATTTGTCATGTACAAGTTTTAAATAAAGGATTTCTTTAATGTTGTAGATCTCTTGTTCACATTTAAACTGGTTATAATAGTAGTTTGGACACAAGGTGGTGCTTTGGGGTAATTTTCATGCTGTCTACTCTATACAAAGCAAGGCTGTCTAATTTAAAATATAATATATATATATATATATATATATATATATATATATATATATATATATATATATATATATATATATATATATATATATATAAAATATATATATATATATATATAAAATATATATATAAAATAAAAAAAATTAAATTACACATTTAAATTAAACTGAAGGAAATTCATTCATTCAACACACTTTAACAATGATTATTTCAACCATACATGAAGTGTGCCTGTGTAGAAAGTGACTGTGCATGGTCCTTCTTGAGCGCCATTTAAACTAATTGAAATAGACTCTATATAATACATACTGTTAGTATTCAATTATACCTTCAGATGCATGATATTTGTACGGCCCTATGAAAACTGTTTTATTTTTCCCAAAGTAGCCTATGTTTTATTTTTTCCAAAATATTTCTTTCAGTTTTTATTTTTTCTGTCTTTCATTCCAATGAAAATTAAACAAACCATTTAAATTTTGTACATTCAAAGTGCCACACAACAGAAGTTTACTGTGTAAGGAGCACTCTCACGGAATTAGTCAAAAATTAAATGATTAAATCAAATGCAATTCAGTACACTTTAATCAAAATGCAATATGGACTAGTGTATGTAAATATTAAATAGCAAAAAAATACTATTTAGCTACTACAGATGACAACCCCGAGTGTTGAGAGTGCTTGCTAGCAAACTAGCAAACGAAACATGCATCTGTGCCGTTCATTCTGTCACATTACACATTACACAGTAGCCTAAATTACATTTTATGAATTCCGGGATTCAATCCCCGTTTTCTACATCGGGGAAATCTTAGGGGCCCTTACCTTTTTCTAATAAGCACGTTCAACATGGACATACAGACGGTTGTTGTGGTATTGAACACCACAGCCACCACTTGTTCATCATCACTGAACGTGCATCTCACATATAGAAAACATTTTAGGGGGCCCTTGGCTTTTAGGGGCCCAAGGCGGTCGTCTGCCTTTGCCTAATGTCCTCATCATGGGGGGAGTTGTGTTCTAGTGGTTAGAGAGTTTGACTCCTAACCCTAGGGTTGTGGGTTTGAGTCTCAGGCTGGCAATACCACGATTGAGGAGCACTTGAGCAAGACACTGAACCCCCAACTGCTCCCCGTTCACCGCAGCATAAATGATGAACACAGCTCCGGGTGTGTCTGTGTGTGTGTGTGTGTGTGTTCACAGTGTGTGTGTGTGTTCACAGTGTGTGTGTGTTCACTGCTCCGGGTGTTTGTTCACAGTGTGTGTGTGTTCACAGTGTGTGTGTGTTCACTCCTCCGGGTGTGTGTTCACAGTGTGTGTTCACAGTGTGTGTGTGTGTTCAAAGTGTGTGTGTGTGTGTGTGTGTGTGCACGCACTCTTTGGATGGGTTTAATGCAGAGCACACATTCTGAGTATGGGTCATCATACTTGGCTGAATGTCACATCACATCATTTTCACTTTCACTTTTCACTAATGGTTAAGTCCACCTCTGTAAATGCATCTTTACCAGTAAAGTGTGGAGGAAGATCACTGTCAAAAGCTCATTAATTCAGACTGTTTGTGATTATTACAGTCTCACATTAAGCTCTAAATAACCAGAAGATGTTTTTCAACTAATCATGAGCTGTTTGAAGCCATCAGTACTGAGTGGAACAACACTGACTTAAAGATGTACGAAGATGAAGGCAAAGGCTGTCCCAAACCATACAAAATGTTTTCATCTACAGTATTTGTGTAATTGATGGTTTTTATGGTAAAGCATGCACAATTAAAAGCTAATTTTTAGGCCAGGAGTGTGTACACAGCATCATTCATTTCATATATAATCATACAAATCCAGTAATTTCTTTAATATTTTACCATTTATCACATCCTTTCCTGGTATAGTGTTCTGCGAGATGTTGGATGCTACTCTTCAAACTCATCATCCAAACCACATTTATTTGAGTTTCACTTAGTAAGAAAAAAATGATGTGTCACGGTAGGAAATCCAGTGTTTCCTCCGTGTCATGTTTTGTGATTGTTTTTGTACTTACGTTGTCTCCATGTGCTAGTTTAGTTGATTGTCATCACCTGGGTGTTGATTGTCTCGCTCCAGCTGATCTTCATCACACCTCAGCTACTTATACTCACCTCGCTCTCTCTCTGTTGTCAGATCCTCTCTCATGTCTTCGTGTCCTAGTTGGATTACCATCTTCCGTGTTCGTGTGCTGGAGTGGATTAAGTGTTGTTGTCCTCGTGTCAGTGTTCCGGTCTGTTCCTGGTTTCAACCATTGACCACCTTCACCTGCACCGCCGACTTCACCACCCAGCTCTTCTCACGCCACCGTAGACCTTCCTTGCCATTGCCAACATCCTGGACTCTCTTTCTCAATAAACTACATCTGATCGCCTGCAATTGCTTCCTCCTCTTTTATCTGTCGTTACAGAAGGATCTGACCATCATGGAAGCAGCAGGCGACCGCTCCCCATCTCATCTGGAAGAATTTCTGCAACGAGCTGTGGGTCGTATGGATCGCCAAGACAAGGCGATAGATGAGATGGGTCGAGCCTTCCAAGCAATGGTGACGAAGGTGTCCGAGCTCGCTCTCCAGACGCAACACCAACAACAACCGTCACCCGCTGCGCCTCCCACGCCACCCACACCGCCGATCGTCTCCGGGGGGATTTCCCAGCCCGAACCACGCCTCCCCATCCCGGAGAAATATGCGGGTGAGCCAGAGTTCTGTCGATCATTTTTGTCTCATTGTTCTCTGCACTTCGCCATGCAGCCCCGCACGTTCTACACCGAGGAAATGAAGGTGGCATTCGTCTTATCACTACTTACGGGAAGGGCTGCCCTCTGGGGGACGGCGGTGTGGGAAAACCAAGACAGCTGCTGTGCCTCGTTCCACGCCCTTTCGGAAGAGATGAGACGGGTCTTCGACCGCTCCGTCGCCGGGAGGGAAGCGGCTCGCCTTCTCACGGACCTACGTCAGGGGGAAAGGTCCGTTTCCGATTACTCGATTGAGTTCCGCACCCTGGCGGCGGAGTGTAAGTGGAACGAAGAGGCGCAGTGGGATCACTTCCTGCATGGGTTGGCTGACCGCATCCAACAGGAGATCCGCGCCGTCGAGCTCCCCACTTCTCTCAATAGTCTGATTGACCTCACCATCAGAGTTGACAATCGACTCGATCAAGCCGCCAGACGGAGGGGGAGAACAGTTCTCGCGAACAGACCGGAGGCTCAGTATCAGTGCTCAGATGTTGCGGTCAGCCCACCGGGAGATCTTGAACCCATGCAGGTGGGGCGAGCTCGGCTCTCCCGGGAGGAGAGGATCAGGCGGAGATCCCTGGGACTATGTTTATACTGCGGCAGTCAAGAACATCACATCCAGCGTTGTCCGGTAAAAGACCAAGCCCGATAGTAAAACGGAGGCTACTATCGGGTGGGATCTCTGCCAGGAAGACCTCATCTACATCGACACTCCTTCCGGTGAGTCTACGGTGGTCCACCCACGCACTCGATCATCACGCTTTGTCTGGGGCAGAGGGTAATTTCATGGACTTCAAGTTCGCTTGTAAGCTTAACATTCCTCTCACCTCCCTCAAACACCCCATTGCACCCTTTGCTCTCAACGGACACAGACTACCAGTCATCACTCAGACCACCTTACCTGTTTCCCTCACCACATCTGGCAACCATACTGAGGAGATATCATTTTACATCACGGACTCACCTCAATCCCCCATCGTTCTCGGTCACACCTGGCTTCAGAAACACAACCCCAGGATCAATTGGCGCCTTGGATCTGTGGTTAGCTGGAGCGAGGAATGTCATTTGTCTTGTCTTTTGTCTGCTGGTGTTAATGTTTCTGAGTCTGTGTTTCAGGGGGAAGCAGTGGATTTGGCTAGCGTGCCCGCGGAGTACCACGACCTGAAGGAGGTGTTCAGTAAGTCTCGTGCTGATTCTCTTCCTCCTCATCGTCCCTATGACTGTGCGATAGAGTTATTGCCAGGTACTTCTCCGCCTAAGGGCAAGTTATATTCTCTGTCTATTCCAGAGACGGCGGCCATGGAGAAATATATATCCAGTTCTCTAGCAACGGGGTTTATCCGCCCTTCTTCTTCTCCAGCGGGGGCGGGGTTCTTTTTTGTGGGAAAGAAGGACGGATCCTTGCGACCTTGCATTGACTACCGAGGGCTGAACAACATAACGGTAAAGAATACCTATCCTTTACCGCTTATGTCTTCAGCTTTTGAGAGGTTGCAGGGAGCGTCCGTTTTCACTAAATTGGACTTACGTAATGCTTATCATTTGGTCCGCATCAGGGAGGGGGATGAGTGGAAGACTGCCTTTAACACCCCTAGAGGCCATTTTGAGTACTGCGTTATGCCGTTCGGGCTAACCAACTCGCCGGCAGTCTTTCAAGCACTCGTTAATGACGTGTTGCGAGACATGGTCGATCTGTTCATATATGTTTACCTGGATGACATATTGATTTTTTCTTCGTCTCTCCAGGAACACGTGCAACACGTACGACGAGTGCTTCTGCGGTTGCTAGAGAATGGATTGTTTGTCAAGGCGGAGAAATGCGTTTTTCATGCACAGTCTGTTTCTTTTCTAGGACACATCATTTCGACTGAGGGTGTTCGCATGGATCCTGAGAAGGTTAAGGCTGTGGTAAATTGGCCATCCCCAGAGTCTCGCAAGGCCCTGCAGAGATTTCTGGGGTTCGCCAATTTTTACCGGCGTTTCATTCGCAATTTCAGCCAACTAGCCGCTCCTCTGACCGCCTTGACCTCCCCTAGTTTGACGTTCAGGTGGTCAGACGCAGCTGAGGCTGCGTTTGCCAAACTGAAAAGCTGCTTTGTTTCAGCTCCCATTCTCGTTACCCCTGATCGCTCACGTCAATTCATAGTGGAGGTCGACGCGTCAGAGGTGGGGGTAGGAGCAGTGTTATCCCAACGCGCATCCTCAGACGGAAAGGTGCATCCGTGCGCGTATTATTCTCACCGTTTATCTCCTGCAGAAGTTAATTATGACATTGGCAATCGAGAGTTGTTGGCAGTCAAACTTGCACTGGAAGAATGGCGTCACTGGCTTGAGGGGTCGGGTGTACCTTTCATTGTATGGACGGACCATAAGAATCTCGAATACATTAGAACCGCCAAAAGACT
This sequence comes from Carassius auratus, assembly GCF_003368295.1. Lineage (NCBI taxonomy): Eukaryota > Metazoa > Chordata > Actinopteri > Cypriniformes > Cyprinidae > Carassius > Carassius auratus. Next base: position 2,535,592 of record NC_039263.1, read on the forward strand.
TAACTCCAGGCAGGCGCGGTGGGCATTGTTTTTCGGTCGTTTCGATTTTACACTTTCTTACCGGCCGGGTTCCAAAAACATCAAACCCGATGCTTTATCCCGTCTTTTTGAGCGTTCCGATCGTACTGCTACTCCCGAGCCCATTTTACCGGGGACCATCATTATCTCCGCGCTCAGATGGGAGGTCGAATCGAAGGTGTTGACCGCCTTAGAAGGGGTAACGCCCCCGGCTCGTTGCCCACCGAACCGATTGTTTGTGCCGGAGGGGTTACGGTCAGACGTTCTCCAGTGGGGTCATTGTTCCAGTGTTGCTTGTCACCCAGGGGTTAGTAGAACTAGATTTCTAGTCAAGCAACGATTTTGGTGGCCTGGTATGGCTCGTGACGTCCACGATTTCGTCTTGGCTTGTTCAGTTTGCGCTATTGGTAAGACTTCCAATCGACCTCCAGATGGGTTACTCTTACCGCTGTCTGTCCCTTCAAGACCCTGGTCCCACATTTCGCTAGATTTTATCACCGCCCTCCCGCCCTCTAGAGGCAATACGGTGATTTTAACCGTAGTGGACCGGTTCTCGAAGGCGACTCATTTTATTCCCTTGCCCAAATTACCTTCAGCCAAGGAAACAGCGGTAGCTGTCATTGACCACGTCTTCCGTATACATGGCCTTCCGACAGACGTGGTTTCTGACAGGGGTCCCCAATTTGTGTCCAAATTTTGGCGAGAATTTTGTAGATTGTTAGGAGCGACTGTTAGTCTTTCTTCCGGGTTCCATCCCCAGAGCAATGGTCAAACCGAACGAGCCAATCAGGATGTCGAGAGGGTTTTGCGATGTTTGGTTTCCAATAATCCTTCGTCCTGGTGTCAGCAACTCTCAGTTGTGGAGTACGCACACAATTCTTTGCCAGTGTCATCTACGGGCATGTCTCCTTTTAAGTGTAGTTTAGGGTACCAACCACCTAATTTTGTCAGTACGGAATCCGAGGTTTCGGTCCCCTCCGCACACGCACTAGTCCAGAGGTGTCACCGCACCTGGACCAGAGCTCGCAGAGCTCTGCTCCAGGCTAGGTCGCGCACCAAGGCTAAGGCCGATCGCCACCGGTCGAAGCCTCCCCGTTACGTCGTCGGTCAAAGAGTGTGGCTTTCTACCCAGAATATTCCTATGCGTTCCGTTTCTAACAAACTTGCTCCCAAATTTATTGGCCCGTTTTCTATTACCAAGATTATTAATCCGGTAACCGTGCGTCTTAGCCTTCCTCCGGCGTACAGGAGGATTCATCCCGTGTTCCACGTGTCCAAAATTAAATCGGTGATTTCTTCCCGTCTTAATCCGCCTGCTCCGGTTCCCCCCCCGCCTCGTCTCGTTAATGGGGAGACCACCTATTCGGTTAATCGTATTCTGGACTCTAGACGGAGGGGACGCGGTTTTCAGTACTTGGTGGATTGGGAAGGTTACGGTCCGGAGGAGAGAAGCTGGGTTCCTGCTCGGGACATATTGGATCACCACCTTATAGATGATTACAATCTACAGGTAAAGCAGGCTGGGAACGTCAGGTGACGTCCTAGGGGAGAGGGTACTGTCACGGTAGGAAATCCAGTGTTTCCTCCGTGTCATGTTTTGTGATTGTTTTTGTACTTACGTTGTCTCCATGTGCTAGTTTAGTTGATTGTCATCACCTGGGTGTTGATTGTCTCGCTCCAGCTGATCTTCATCACACCTCAGCTACTTATACTCACCTCGCTCTCTCTCTCTGTTGTCAGATCCTCTCTCATGTCTTCGTGTCCTAGTTGGATTACCGTCTTCCGTGTTCGTGTGCTGGAGTGGATTAAGTGTTGTCGTCCTCGTGTCAGTGTTCCGGTCTGTTCCTGGTTTCAACCATTGACCACCTTCACCTGCACCGCCGACTTCACCACCCAGCTCTTCTCACGCCACCGTAGACCTTCCTTGCCATTGCCAACATCCTGGACTCTCTTTCTCAATAAACTACATCTGATCGCCTGCAATTGCTTCCTCCTCTTTTATCTGTCGTTACATGATGAGGTTTGAAGATCTTGATGAAGATGTTTATTGCAGCATAGCAGGGAAAAATACGACAGAGTCAGAATGAACCCAGAACATCCTAAGCTCAAACATTTTATACACTAAGAGTTTACTCCCCTTAATGTAAAAAGTTGCTCCTGTCATTACAGCTGTGGTCTGTTAAGTTCTGACACGTCTTTGTCTTCAGTGTCCCACACCTGTCCCTTCTACAGTCAGTCACCATTTGCTCAGGATGATCTCAAACAAACAACATAACTGTTGACTTTCTTCTTCTCTATAATAATTAAGCCATTTTGGGAAAAGAGCCTGATCAAATATATTGTGTAGAGGAATCTGGGTCGGGTCAGACTATTGATTCTTTCACCTTCCAGCAGAATTGCAGACATTTGGTCAAACTAGCCTTTTCATACTTCTACTCATTTTGTTAACATAAACTCTTATGTTAGGGTCATTGATCTTTTTAGAGAACTTATATACTAATAATGTATAATACATGTAATAAATATACAATAATGTATGTTTATAATATATGTGTATATATAAAACATACATTTATTATGTATTATTTTGCAGGGTGGTATGTCTGCTAATTAACTAAAACGGTGTAAATGTAGCCACTGCTTCATTCATAAAAGAGCAACTTGCGTTCCGTTCCATTAACAGGGAGCTGCTCAGACACAGCTCGGTGAAATATAAGAGGGGAAATCAGTAAACACCCTTTTTAAATTAACTTTATTTCAGTTCATCTTTACCAGGATTCCCGTGAAATAACCGTGCATGTTGTATTTTTAAAGTCATATTAAGTGAATTTGGTGCTGGAAGGACTCCCCGCTCGGAGATGAAGTGGTTCAGTCCAGGATCGCGGAAGTTCTGAGGAGAGAGAGAGAGAGAGAGAGAGTAATAATAGCTCCAAAAGAGAGAGAGAGAAGTTAGGGACTTGGGTGAGTTTGTGTTGATACATGTAAGGACACAGAAGCGCCACGCAGAGACTCCGAGATGCGGCGAAAGCAGAAGAGACTGCTGCAGATCGCGCTGCTGCTGCTGGTGGTCTTTCTGTTCCTGCCGAGCGTCGGCTTGTGGTCCTCGTCTCTGGAGCGAATGATTGACAGCTCCGCGGACGCCGGCGCACTCTCGCGCGCACAGGTACGACAGCGCACTCTTAAAGCGCTCATACACTCTGAGCTTACAACATCACACAGCAGAAACTCGCTCGTTGATGGCAGTGCTACGTGGCTAGAAGAGTTTTTGACTTCTTTGTGTTCCGCCTAAGCGTCAGTTGAGTAACGCGACGCGACTAGAACGCGTCGCTTTATCGCGCTGTTTACAGGCTTATCAACGTGCTGGTAAGTTATTGGTTGATCAGAAATAATATGGTTCTTTTGAACAAAGTTCACAGACTGATAACAAATTGACTTTAGACGTTATTGGAGATAAATGATGTGTAATTTCTGTCATGGACATTAAAACACTTAGCCCTAGTATACAGTATTCTTCACATTCGGATAAAACAAACATTAAACTTGTTTACTTTACTCTTTTGTTGTTTTTGATTGCTTCCGTTGTCTTCATTTATAAGTCACTTTACTTGTGTGATGCGATGATGTGTGTTTGGCATGTGTGTGATGATGTGTGTTGAGCAGGTGTGTGATGGGATGATGTGTGTTTGATGTGTGATGGGATGATGTGTGTTTGGCGTGTGTGTGATGGGATGATGTGTGTTTGATGTGTGATGGGATGATGTGTGTTGAGCAGGTGTGTGATGGGATGATGTGTGTTTGATGTGTGATGGGATGATGTGTGTTGAGCAGGTGTGTGATGGGATGATGTGTGTTTGATGTGTGATGGGATGATGTGTGTTTGGCGTGTGTATGATGGGATGATGTGTGTTGAGCAGGTGTGTGATGGGATGATGTGTGTTTGATGTGTGATGGGATGATGTGTGTTTGGCGTGTGTGTGATGGGATGATGTGTGTTTGATGTGTGATGGGATGATGTGTGTTTGGCGTGTGTGTGATGGGATGATGTGTGTTGAGCGGGTGTGTGATGGGATGATGTGTGTTTGATGTGTGATGGGATGATGTGTGTTTGGCGTGTGTATGATGGGATGATGTGTGTTGAGCAGGTGTGTGATGGGATGATGTGTGTTTGATGTGTGATGGGATGATGTGTGTTTGGCGTGTGTATGATGGGATGATGTGTGTTGAGCAGGTGTGTGATGGGATGATGTGTGTTGAGCAGGTGTGTGATGGGATGATGTGTGTTTTTTGGCGTGTGTGATGGGATGATGTGTGTTTGGCATGTGTGTGATGGGATGATGTCTGTTTGGCGTGTGTGTGATGGAATGATGTGTGTTGGGTGGGTGTGTGATGGGATGATGTGTGTTGAGCAGGTGTGTGATGGGATGATGTGTGTTTTTTGGCGTGTGTGATGGAATGATGTGTGTTGGGTGGGTGTGTGATGCGATGGTGTATGATGGGATGATGTGTGTTTTTTGGCGTGTGTGTGATGGAATGATGTGTGTTTGGTGGGTGTGTGATAAGATGGTGTATGATGGGATGATGTATGTTGAGCAGGTGTGTGATGGGATGATGTGTGTTTGGCATTTGCGTGATGGGATGATGTGTGTTCGGCGTATGTGTGATGGGATGATGTGTGTTGAGCAGGTGTGTGATGGGATGATGTGTGTTTGGCATTTGCGTGATGGGATGATTTGTGTTCGGCGTATGTGTGATGGGATGATGTGTGTTGAGCAGGTGTGTGATGGGATGATGTGTGTTTGGCATTTGCGTGATGGGATGATTTGTGTTCGGCGTATGTGTGATGGGATGATGTGTGTTTGGCATGTGTATGATGGGATGATGTGTGATGGGCGTGTGTGTGATGGGATGATGTGTGTTTGGCATGTGTATGATGGGATGATGTGTGATGGGCGTGTGTGTGATGGGATGATGTGTGATGGGCGTGTGTGTGATGGGATGATGTGTGTTTGGCGGGTGTGTGTGATGGGATGATGTGTGTTTGGCGGGTGTGTGTGATGGGATGATGTGATGGGATGATGTGTGTTGGGCGGGTGTGTGATGGATGGGTGTGTGATGGGAGGATATTTGTTGGGCTGGTGTGTGATAAGATAAGTGTAAAACAATCATCAAGCCATTGGCGCTTTCTGATGGCATTTGCTATAATGTGTAATGTAGTTTAGCTCTACAGTTCTTAATTTTCAATGCTATTCTTTGCTTAGGTCTGTTTTTATTACAACAAAAAAGTAACTATAATTATCCGATTAATCATCAGATTAATTGACCGATTACTCGATTGCCAAAATAATCGCCACTGACAGCCTTAGGGGCCATTCACATATCGCGCCTAAAAACGCGTGGAAAACGCTAGGCGCGCCGCTTTCTCCTTCTTTCCAAAGCGCTTGGGCAGAAGCGCTCCTGAGGCATCTGCCTTTGCTACACAACCATGACTCTCTCCCTGAAGACGCGGAAATTTCAGCAAAGGATAAATGGATTTGCAGCACTAAAAATCGCTCTCAGTAGCTCTGCTACTAAATTTATTTCAAAATGGCAATCCATATACAGCTATGAACAGCTGTTCCTTCATCTTGGCTGAGTTTTCAATGTTGTCACGGGAAAGGATGAAGCTATTTGGTTAGTTCTTGTCACATGACCCGCGGTGCGCTTGCGGCATTCTGAAAAGTTGAGATGTGTGCGCGCAAAATACGCAATATGTGAACGGCCCCTTAAAGTACAAATCTCTTTAAAAGTGTTTGGCAGGGAAAGAGTTAAGTACATTATGTAAGACTGGGAGACATAAATTCTAAAATCCTATGTGCTATGTGGGTTTGGAATGATATGAGGATTACAGATATATATATTTATATATATATATACATACCGTATTTTCCAGACTATAAGTCGCACAGTTTTTTTCATAGTTTGGCTGGTCCTGCGACTTATAGTCAGGTGTGACTTATTTATCAAAATTAATTTGACATGAACCAAGAGAAAACATTACCATCTACAGCCGCAAGAGGGCGCTCAATGCTGCTCAGTTCTCCTGTAGTCTACACTGAAGACATAGAGCGCCCTCTCGCGGCTGGAGACGGTAATGTTTTCTCTTGGTTCTAAATAAATGCGACTTATATTCTGGTGCGACTTATATATGTTTTTTTCCTCATCATGATGTATTTTTGGACTGATGCGACTTATACTCAGGTGCGAATTATAGTCCGAAAAATACGGTATATATTACAGATATACAGATATGTATATATATATATATATATATTCCTGTACTGCTGCTGTCAGGATGAAGATGATGGGAAGAGCTGGTGTTTATAGGGAAGGCTGTACTTGGTGTTGTTGAAAGGCAGTGTTGTTTAGGCTCTGGGCTGGCTCTGGTCCGGGCTGCTGGTCTGATAGTGCCTCTGTTTCCCGAGCTTCAGCAGGTGCATCCATCCCTTTCACACATTCACTGTAAGCATCGCTACACACACACACACACACACACACACACACACACTATTACACCTGGAAGAACCTTTTCATGTTACCTTGTCCACACAAACAGCTTTTCCATTACGGATCATTCACTCATCCCATTTACCACTGCTCTGCTTCATTGTCAAGGTTTTGGGACGTGCTTGTTATTAAAAGAGGTGTGGCCATGAACAGTGTTTACATTTAAAAATCAGACACATAGCAGGAAACTGCGTCCCAATTCACCTACTTACACTACGCCCTGTCCTAAAGCATGTACTCTTTTTGTGGAGAAAATGTAGATCTTTTTGAGTGTGTGGACAAACGACCAGCTCAGAAAGTTCTGTCACAGAATGAGAGGGGATTCATGACCCTTTACAGCTCCACTGATGAATCATCATACTTTAATAGAACAGAAATTAGTAATCAGACATCATTTTTAGACTTGCTAAGGGTTTCATGCAGACTCTTTATACAAGTAACATAGTTCTAACAACTGGCCCTAACTAAAAACTAGCATAGTTTCAATCATTCATTCATCATGGGTTCTGGTGTTTTGTAAAAGCTGGTTTGTTTGGTTCCATCCAAGGGTTTCTTTCTTTCGGTCCTCTTTACTGCTTCACAACTAATACATTACAAAGACTAGCACACAGTCTTCCTCATAACATCACATGCTTTATGTGTTTTCAGCAATTAAACAGACACAAAGTGCAGAAAGACACCTTTCGGAGAAAGGACTGGCATGACTATGAACTGATGAAGAGCGAAGCGGCACGTTCAGGTGTGTCACATGATGCATGAAGCATGATAGAGCTGGACTGTAGATGAATGTGATGGTAACGCTGTGGTGTGTTGAAGGTGTCGGCGAGCAGGGCAGGCCGTATCCACTGACCGACTCGGACCGTGTGGACCAGGCCTACAGGGAGAATGGATTCAACATATTTGTCAGCAATCGCATCGCCCTCAACAGATCCCTGCCTGACATCAGACACCCGAAGTGAGCCCCTCTCCTGTCCCTCTTCAATCTAAACCGCTGCAGCACACATCTGTCATGACTCCTGTAGTCTGCACACATTACTGTACATCAGCAGCAGATACTCTACACAACAGTAGTACACTATGACTACAACAGGCCAACAATGTCTTACTTTTTTTTTTATCATATACATAAATATAACTGTGATATTTAGGCCTGGAGAACTCTTGAATATTTTTGTTGTCAGAATACATTTAAGTCCTGCTCTTCTCTAAAATATGAAACTGTTGTTAAGGTGGTTTGGTGGGTATCTCTCGAGTCCCAGCTTAGTTTGTGGATGTGGGTGTGCTCTGAACTGAACTGCTCTATTAGTGTTTGCTCTCTGTCCAGGATACAATCCAGCGCTAACAGTTAAACAAATATAATACAAAATCAGTTAGCACAGGTATATTTGTAGCAATCGCCAAAAATGCATTATTAATTTTTTCTTTTATGCCAAAAATCATTAGGATATTAAGATCATGCTCCATGAAGATATTTTGTAAATTTCCTACCGTATATATATCTAAACTTAATTTTTGATTAGTAATATGCATTGCTAAAAACTATTTCGATTTTTTTGCTCTCTCAGATTTCAGATTTTCAAATAGTTGTATCTCAGACAAATATTGTCTTATCCCATCAAACAACACAACTGACCCTCATGACTTGTTTTGTGCTCCAGGGTCACATTTATTTTGAAAGCATCAGTCTTTCATTCTGGTTGTAATAGTGATCGGTTGCAGGCTGTTGTCGCTGTGAGATGTCTGATGTGTGTCAGTTTGACTTTTAAATACGATTCCGGTTCCACGTCAGAATATATTTACAGTAATGGACAAACCAGTTTAACCAGAGTGTGAATGAAGGGGTTGGGAGAAGAGAACTGGTGGCATTTTTTATAACCAGGGCCCTTGTCTTCGTGCCTCACCTCCACAGACAGTGTTGAGTCCTCCCCAGTCAATACAAATGGCTAAAATGATCCAAAGAATGTCATATTCTTGATGCTTTTGAAGTTTTAGCCTGGCCTGCGTCAGTCTAACAGCACTGAATGAATGTGACTGATGTTTTTAATTAGACTGTCAGCACATGTGATCACCATGTGCTATAGATTCAGTGCAGAGTTTTTTTTTTTTATATTTATATCAGTAATGCAAGTGTGGAAATAATTAAAAATAGTTCCAAACGAAAGCATAGCATCAAGCTGTGACCGTGTGTCTGTCATGAGTGTGTGTGTCACACTAAATGCAACCGTGTTTGTGTGTCACAGCTGTAAGACGAAGCTGTACACAGAAGATCTTCCTAACACCAGCATCATCATCCCCTTCCATAACGAGGGCTGGTCGTCTCTGCTGCGCACCGTTCACAGTGTCCTCAACCGCTCGCCGCCACAGCTCATCGCAGAGATCATCCTCGTGGATGACTTCAGTGACAAAGGTACGAGCCTCTGAGCATCCGCCAGCGCTTCATTCAGAGTGAGTCTGCACAGCGCATGTGCACGAGAGTCATTATCAGAAACACAATAAAGCTGTATGTCAGTCTTAACTTGTTATCTCGTGTAAGTCAGCCAGCGTATTTGATTTGTGTGACAGATTGTGAGCTGCTGTTTCTAGGATGATCCTGGTTTGTCCCCGGGTCTGTACTGCGTCACATGTTTGCATAAGGGTCAGATTATGATAGCCATAATCCTCTTTTTATGACTCTCCATGAGTCCTTAATGTATCTTGTTTTAATCAAGCATGAAAACACATTTCAGTTTTTGGGTTTCATCTCACTCGTCCTTACTATATTCGTGTCTGGAATTGATGCCAGGTCACATCACTGAAGTTAGGACCAGCCCGGACAAACACTGAAATACTGGCACTGCAAATACTGCAGAAAACCAACATTTTTTTAAACAGAAATATGGACCGAATCATTTGTGATGATAGCACATTTGATAAATAACATGTTTTTCTATACAGTATTAATGCTGGGTATGTCAGCTGTGAAAAAAAGACATCACAATGCATCACAGTATATCACAATATTTTACTATGCATAACAATAAATCACATCACAATATATCACAATGTTCCACAATTCATCACAGCATATCACTGTACATCACAAATATCACAACACATCATAATATATCACTATGCATAACAATATATCACAGTACATCACAATATATCACAGTACATCACAATATATAACAGTATATCACAATGCATCACCATATATCAGTATATCATAATGCATCACAGTATATGACAATGCATCATAATGCATCAAAAATATATCACAATATATCTCAATGCGTCACAATATACCACAGCTTATCACAATGCATCAAAATGTATCACAGTATATCAATATATCACAGTATATCACAATATATCAAAATGCTTCACAATATTTCACAGTATATCACAATGCGTCACAATATATCACAATATATCACAATGCATCACAATACATCACAGTGTATCACAATATATCACAATGCATCACAATATATCAACTACTGCTACTCACAAATCAGGCAACCAACTGGACCTTATTTATACACGACACTGCTCTACTGATCATGTTCTGGTTACTCCACTGCACACGTCGGATCACTTCCTCCTCACTCTTAACCTCAACATGATCCCTGACACATCACTTACCCCTCCACATGTCATCTTTCGACGTAACCTACGCACACTTTCACCCTCCCGGCTATCCGCAATGGTTTCATATTCACTTCCTTCCCCTAAACAGTTTGCATCTTTAAATGCTAACAGTTTTACTGATACTTTCTGCTCCACTCTTACATCTTGTTTAGACACTGTTTGCCCCTTATCTTCCAGGCCAGCCCGTAACACCCCTTCTGCCCCTTGGTTATCTGATGTTCTACGCGAACACCGTTCTAAGCTTAGAGCTGCTGAAAGGGTGTGGCGCAAGTCCAAAAATACTGCTGACCTTAATGTGTATCAGTGACTCCTACCTTCTTTCTCTGCTAAAAGGACATACTACCATAACAAAATTAACAATTCGTCTAACTCTCGCATGCTTTTTAAAACATTTCCCTCACTTCTTTGTCCTCCTCCTCCTCCTCCTGCTTCATCTCTAATAGCTGACAACTTTGCAACGTTTTTCATTAATAAAATTAAACACATTAGTGCACAATTTTCCACACCACAGTCAGTCAAGCTCATATCACGAGCAAACTTACACTCATTTACATCCTTCTCTTCACTCTCTGAGGCAGAAGTCTCAAAACTCATCCTTTCTAATCACACTACTACTTGCCCGCTTGATCCAATTCCATCTCATCTCCTTCAAGCCATTTCTCCTGAAGTTGTACCTGCACTCACTCACATCATCAACACTTCCCTCCACACTGGTGTTTTTCCCTCATCATTTAGACAGGCACATATAAATCCACTACTTAAGAAACCCAACCTCAACCCATCTCTTTTAGAGAACTACAGACCAGTTTCCATTCTTCCTTTTATTGCAAAAACACTTGTACGAGCTGTGTTCAACCAAGTCCCTACATTTCTCACACACAACAATCTCCTTGACAGCAACCAATCTGGCTTCAGAAGTGGACATTCAGCTGAGACGGCCTTGCTCTCAGTTGTTGAAGCTCTAAGACTGGCAAGAGCAGAATCCAGACCTTCAGTACTTATCCTGCTTGATCTGTCCGCTGTTTTTGACACGGTTAACCACCAGATCCTCCTATCAACCTTACTGGCAAAGGCCATCTCAGGAACCACACTTCAATGGTTTGAGTCTTACCTATCAGATAAGTCCTTCAAAGTATCTTGGAGAGGTGTCCAAGTCTCAACATCTAACTACTGGGGTGCCTCAGGGCTTAGTTCTTGGACCACTTCTCTTCTCTCTCTACATGGCATCATTAGGTTCTGTCATTCAGAAACATGGCTTTTCATACCACTGCTATGCTGATGACACTCAACTCTACCTCTCATTCCTTCCTGATGATCCGACGGTAGCTATTCGCATCTCAGCTTGTCTAACTGACATTTCTTCCTGGATGATGGACCATCACCTTCAACTCAACCTTGCCAAGACAGAACTGCTTGTGATTCCAGCAAACCCATCGTTTCATCACAATTTCACCATCAAGTTAGGCACATCAACCATAACTCCTTTAAAAACAGCTAGAAGCCTTGGAGTTATGATTGATGATCAGCTGACTTTCTCAGACCACATTGATAAAACTGTCCGATCCTGCAGATTTGCTTTATTCAACATCAAGAAGATCAAGCCCTTTCTTTCGGAACAAGCTGCACAACTCCTTGTTCAAGCTCTTGTTCTGTCCAGGCTGGACTATTGCAATGCCCTCTTGTCAGGTCTTCCAGCCAATTCTATCAAACCTTTACAATTAATTCGGAACGCGGCAGCAAGATTAATTTTTAATGAGCCAAAAAGAATACACGTCACACCTCTGTTTATCAATTTGCACTGGTTTCCAATAGCTGCTCGCATAAAATTCAAGGCATTGATGTTTGCCTACAAAACTACCACTGGCTCTGCACCCATTTACCTAAATTCGTTACTTCAAACTTATGTGCCCTCTAGAAGCTTGCGTTCTGCAAGTGAACATCGCTTGATTGTGCCATTCTAAAGAAGCACAAAGTCACTTTTACGGACTTTTAAATTAAATGTTCCCTTCTGGTGGAATGACCTCCCCAACTCAATCTGAGCAGCTGAGTCCTTAGCTGTCTTCAAGAATCGGCTCAAAACACATCTCTTCCATCTTTATTTCACCCTCTAACTTTAACACTCACTATTCTAATTCTATTCTTTAAAATATCTAACTACCTTTCTAATCTTTTTGTATTCTATTTTCTTTTCATTTATTATGCAATTGTATATGTATGTGTGTGTGTATGTGTAAAGACCTCTAACTAGCTTGCTCTATTCTTTCATTTTTTTATTCTATCTGTTTTCTTTTTATTTATTATATTAGTTAAAATCCCTTGCTACGTGTACTGTGTTAACCTAACTGAGACTTGTTATAGCACTTATATATCATTGCTCTTTTTGTTGTTTTTGATTGCTTCCACTGTCTTCATCTGTAAGTCGCTTTGGATAAAAGCGTCTGCTAAATGAATAAATGTAAATGTAAATGTAATGTAAATATATCACAATGCGTCACAATATATCACAATATATCACAATGCGTCACAGTATATCACAGTATATCACAATGCATCACAATATATCACAATACGTCACAATATATCACAATGCGTCACAATATATCACAGTATATCACAATGCTTCACAATATATCACAGTATATCACAATGCGTCACAATATATCACAGTATATCACAATGCGTCACAATATATCACAGTATATCACAATGCTTCACAATATATCACATTATATATCACAATACGTCACAATATATCACAGTATATCACAATGCGTCACAATATATCACAGTATATCACAATGCTTCACAATATATCACAGTATATCACAATGCTTCACAATATATCACAGGATATCACAATGCAACACAATATATCACAATGCTTCACAATTTATCACAGTATATCACAATGCATCACAATATATCACATTATATAACAATGTTTCACAATATATCACAGTATATCACAATGCGTCACAATATATCACAGGATATCACAATGCAACACAATATATCACAATGCTTCACAATATATCACAGTATATCACTATATGTCACAATGCGTCACTATATATCACAGTATATCAAAATGTTTCACAATATATCACAGTATATCACAATGCGTCACAATATATCACAATATATCACAGTATATCACAATGCGTCACAATATATCACAATATATCACAGGATATCACAATGCAACACAATATATCACAATGCTTCACAATATATCACAGTATATCACAATGCGTCACAATATATCACAATATATCACAGTATATCACAATGCAACACAATATATCACAAATTACATCCAAACCAGTTTTAGGGATTCCTGTCAAATTATTGCCTGAAATTGAGCAAAATATTGTGCTGTATCTGACTGAAATAAGTCATATAAGAATCATGAAAGGGACTAGCTCAATCATAGCGTATGTTTATGATCGAATCACATCACATCTGTTTTCATTGGTGGATTCAACATTGAGAAAGGAAGACGCTTCAATATTTTAAGCTCTATCCACAGTCTTCAAAGGACACAATGGTTTTATTTGAGGAACAGAATTTGTGCCACACATTTCAGTTTGCTGCATCAATATGGTTCACCTGAGAACTGACAGTACCCGGAGTATAACTTATCTGAAGAAGTCGTACCTGCACTCACTCATATCATTAACATGTGAAAGTAAAAGTCTTGACATTTGCCAGGTTTGGTATCCCGTACTTAGAATTGGTGCTCTGCATTTAACCCATCCAAGTGCAACACACACACACACACACACACACACACACACACACACACACACACACACACACACACACAGACAGACATACACAAACACCCGGAGCAGTGGGCAGCTATAGATCCAGCGCCGGGGAGCACCTGGTGGTTCAGTGCCTTGCTCAAGGGCACTTCAGTCATGAGTATTCAGGGAGGAAGAGAGCGCTGTTCATTCACTCTGTATCTTCTAGAACATCTGAAGGCTCCTCTGGAGGAGTACATGGTGCGGCTGCCGAAGGTTCGAATCCTGCGCACGAAGCAGCGTGAGGGTCTGATCCGGACCAGACTGCTGGGCGCCGCAGCGGCGAAGGGTCAGGTCATCACATTCCTGGACTCACACTGCGAGGCCAACGTCAACTGGCTGCCGCCGTTACTGGGTGAGAGCTTTAAAATCACCATCACTGTTATCATCTCTCTGTTATCATTCTGTTTATCAGTGAATGATTGGTTTTCAGATCGCATCGCAGAGAACCGGAAGACGATCGTGTGTCCGATGATCGATGTGATCGACCACGATAACTTCGCCTACGAGACGCAGGCCGGCGATGCGATGCGAGGGGCTTTCGACTGGGAGATGTTCTACAAACGCATCCCTATCCCAGCTAAGCTGCAGAAACCAGACCCCAGCGACCCGTTTGAGTGAGTGTGTGTGTGTGTGTGTGTGCGAGAGAAAGAGTGTGTGTGTGTTACTGCATGCTGTTTTTTCTCCATAAAATACTTTATTTCTGACATTCTGGAGGAAAGATGTTTTGAATGTTCACACTTCACTTCCTGCATGGAGCAATCGTGTCGTTATCTGATGTGTTATCTGACACTCATGCAGTCATTGAGATCCACACATTCAGTGGAGCTGACTCTCACACTCAGCAGCAGATGTTACAGTGTTTGATAAAGGATTCCGGCTCTAACACTCACAGCGTCATCATTGTTTGTGTGAGGCGTGTGTGACAGTAGCGCTCTGGGGAAAAACATACATCTGTGCTTTGAGCTAGCAGCTCTGTTCACAGCAGTCAGTGGAAACACAAGCGTGAACAAACTCCACTGACTTCCATAACTACATGTATTTACTACTTCTGTGACAAATACTCCACTGATTTAAAGCACTGGACTGATCGGCTCACTACAGGTGTATTTCTGTAATCGGTGTTCTGCTCAGTGTTTCTCTGTGTCGATGGTTTAGTTTGAGCCGTGTTTCTGTCTCCTCTGTGAGGTCTCCGGTGATGGCAGGAGGTCTCTTCGCTGTGGACAGGAAGTGGTTCTGGGAGCTGGGAGGATATGACACGGGTCTGGAGATCTGGGGAGGAGAGCAGTACGAGATCTCCTTCAAGGTGATGATTATGATATAAACCTGCTAACACTCACCATCAGCACACGATCACGATGAAAGATACATCTGATGCTGGTATGAAGGTCACACCGCTAACAGTTGCTATCTCATTATCCTGAACAATACAATAGCCTTCATTAATGTATTGACATTGATGTTCATTTCAAGCTGTTACTGTGATAACAAGCATCAATAGAAAAAACTTACATCTGAGACGGAGAATAAATCCAGTAACTGTGTTCATTATATCTCTGCTGATTCAGATAATGTATATTATCAGAAGCAGGAGCACACCTTTAGTCATGACAGCAGGCAGATCGTCTGATCTGAGGGTGCAGCAGTGCTCGTGTGTTTCCTTCATTCCTCTGAAAGCCTGTTCTCTTGCTCTCTGAGGTCTGGATGTGTGGTGGCCGTATGGAGGACATTCCCTGCTCTCGAGTCGGTCACATCTATAGGAAATACATGCCCTATAAAGTGCCGGGCGGAGTGAGTCTCCCCAGGGTGAGTTTGAGCGTCAGACCCGGTTCACTGCACTGAAGCTGTTTGACCGGCCAGAAACTGGGGAATATATTCAGATCATGTCTGCAGTGAATACCTGGGGTGTTTCTCAGACAGAAAGCTGCATCTGTATAGAACGAGACGCCTGGAGAAAATACTATAAATGTGTTACGAACTGACTTTCTATTCATGCAGTTCAGCGAAATACTTTGTGTGTAGTTTAACAGCACGTGATCAAGAAAGGCCCTCATCTCCATAATCGTTTTCTCTTTTAGAGTTTATAATGAATTAGGATAAACTCAGAACTTATTTATTTTCTGCTATTTCTGTTTGTGTGTATTAGTACTAAGTGTGTATATCGTTACATCCCTGATTGTGGGTGATTCAAAATAGTGAGGGATGTGAAAGGAAGGCCTAGTTTGCTGACGCAGCTTGAGAAACACTCTTCAGAGAGTAACAGATGGATAAAGCGTGTGATCCGCCGGTGTGTGGCAGAATCTGAAGCGCGTGGCCGAGGTGTGGATGGACGAGTACGCAGAGTTTATCTACCAGCGGCGGCCGGAGTACCGGCACCTGTCCGCCGGAGACGTGTCCGCACAGAAGGAGCTCAGGAGCCGGCTGAACTGCAGGAGCTTCAAGTGGTTCATGACAGAGGTGGCCTGGGATCTGCCCGATCACTATCCTCCGGTGGAGCCTCCGGCCGCGGCGTGGGGAGAGGTCAGGAGCTTCACTAGTCTACAGTCACAGCTGGGACACTACAGAGTGCTGATGTGTGTGTGTGTGTGTGTGTGTTTCAGCTGCGTAACGTGGGTTCTGGGCTCTGCGTGGAGAGCAAACACTTCTCCTCTGGCTCCCCGATCCGTCTGGAGAAGTGTCTGAAGAAACGTGGCGAGCCGGCCTGGAGCTACGGTCAGGTGAGAGACTCCGATTCATTCCCACAGAATTGTGTCTGAAGCTGAAGGTAGACTCTGTGTTTGTCAGTGTGTTATCTGGGTGATGTCTGATGGTGTAATCAAGTACAGAGTGTGCAGTGTTGCAGTAATGCTCGAGTCTGTGTGTGTGTTGTGCAGGTCTTCACGTTCGGGTGGAGAGAAGACATACGGGTGGGAGACCCGCTGCACACTAAGAAGGTCTGCTTCGACGCCGTGTCACACAACAGCCCTGTGACTCTGTACGACTGCCACGGGATGAAGGGGAACCAGCTGTGGTCCTACAGGAAGGTACTGAGCTCATCTGCCCAGAGATCAAACATCACAAACATCAGGCACCTTCTTTACTGTCAGATGAGTTTATTATTCCAACTTTATTTTAAACTTCCTGCCTGCTTCCCCTTCAGCCACGCCCACATCACAACATCCAATCAACAACCGATGCTCTGAATCAAGTCCCGCCTTATGAATACAGATAGTTTAATAAACAGGGTGACCATACAGCATGCACCCTTGCCAGGATCCCTTTATAGACTGAAGTATCCAGGTTTTGTCTGTTAGCGCTGTGCAGGTGGTACGTTGTATGACAAGAGAGCTATCGAGAACAGAGCAGATATGCTTTCAAACCATGCTCGTGGTACTTTGGTGTCATACAGCGGAAACTGAGGAAATGATGTCGCTCCTTTGCCAAGTGCATTCCTAACAACTACTTAAAGGGATAGTTCACACCGATAGCAAAATTATGTCATTAATAACTCACCCTAATGTCATTCCAAATCCGTGAGACCTCTGTTCATCTTCAGGACACAGTTTAAGATATTTTAGATTTAGTCCGAGAGCTCTCAGTCCCTCCATTGAAGCTGTGTGTACGTCTACTGTCCATGTCCAGAAAGGTACTAAATCGAACTGAAACGTTTTAATCTGAATTGTCTCTAATACACATTAATACCCAAATGACTCCAGCTGTTCACTTGTTTAATGTGGCTGACACTCCCTCTGAGTTCAAACAAACCAATATCCCGGAGTAATTCATTTACTCAAACAGTATCTGACTGAACTGCTGTGAAGAGAGAACTGAAGATGAACACCGAGCTGAGCCAGATAATGAACAATAGACTGACTCGTTCACTTGTGAAGAACCAGTTGCATCGGTTTTCGGATCACCAGTAGTGATGGGATGTTCAATTCTAAGTGTACTGTTTGAGTAAATGCATTACTCCGGGATATTGGTTTGTTTTAACTCAGAGGGAGTGTCAGCCACATTAAACAAGTGAACAGCTTAAGTCATTTGTGGATTAATGCGTATTAGAGACGTGAACCGTTTAAAATGATTCAGTTCGATTTGGTGAACGTGTTCAAGAAGATCCGGTTACATCGAGTAATTCGTTCGTGAACCGGATATCACAAACTGCTTTGTTCTGAACTCTCTCTCACAACAGACACGGAAGAGAAGACAATGCTGAATAAAGTCGTAGTTTTTGCTATTTTTGAACCAAAATGTATTTTCTATGCTTCAAAATATTCTAACGGACCCTCTGATGTCACATGGACTACTTTGATGATGTTTTTCTTACCTTTCTGGACATGGACAGTAGACCGTACACACAGCTTCAATGGAGGGACTGAGAGCTCTCGGACTAAATCTAAAAAATATCTTACACTGTGTTCAGAAGATAAACGGAGGTCTCACGGGTTTGGAACGACATGAGGATGAGTTATTAATGACATAATTTTCCTTTTTGGGTGAACTAACCCTTTAATGACACACATGTGCCCTGCTCACTCCGAAGTCCACACTTCAAGGGGAAAGGGATGATCACTTCTATTTGGAGTTGGTCCGGGAACCGTTCGTTACTGTTACTAGTACCTGCACATCCCTACTTCTGATGTGTCCCGTATAAAGACAGTCAGAAGAGAAAACCGTCAGATTTAACTTTACCTCAGAGATTAGAAAACAGTTTCACCCTCATCAACAAATAAAAGTGTGTCTGATTGTTGTCTTGTGCAGGTGTAAACTGTGATATACTGATATGTCTCTCTCTCTCTGTGTGTGTGTGTGTGTGTGTGTATCTGTGTGTGTCTGTCCCTGTGTGTGTGTGTGTGTGTGTGTGTGTGTGTGTGTGTGTGTGTGTGTGTGTGTATCTGTGTCTCCCTGTGTGTGTCTGTCCCTGTGTGTGTGTGTGTGTGTGTGTGTGTGTGTGTGTGTCTGTCCCTGTGTGTGTGTGTGTGTGTGGCAGGATAAGAGCCTCTATCACCCCATCAGTAACAGCTGTGTTGACTCTGATGCTGCACAGAAGCGGATCTTCATGAACTCCTGTGATTCCTCGTCTCTCAGCCAGCAGTGGCTCTTCCAGAACACCAACACCACGCTCCTAGACTCCTTCAACAGCCATCACTAGTGAAGACGGGACCAGACGCCCCTGTGCCTTTACTGAACTGATCTGACTCTGAACCGCTGAGCCCTGTCCTTCTGTCCACACTCCCTCCATCATCTTCATCTTCATCATCTTCATCATCATCACCCCGCTGGCGTCGATCAGCTGTGGTCTTTCACTCCGACTCTCCAGACTTTGCTGTGTGTCTGAGGAGAATCTCAAAGATGTCAGGAGATGAGTTCAGTCCTGACTCTTGTGATCCGTCGACGCCTCATAAACACTGCAGCGTTATTTATTCACTTCATTCCATCACGACCACGAAACGGCAGTCTTCACTGAGTGCTGTCTTTCTAAAACTAGATCCAGCTTCTCTGTTGTGTTAACAAATATAAACGTCTTTTGTCTTTTTAGAGGACATAATATTTTAATACAAAGACTTCAGGTGGATATGTTGACTGTTGGCTAAAATCATGTCATCATTCAGAAGCTGTTATGTGTTGTTCAGTCTGTCTGTGTGGGATCTGTTCTGATCCTGCAGCTGATGAAGTAAACTCGACGCTGTTCTACCGCAGTGTCTGATCAGTGACCGCTCGCTCCCAAACACAGATCCGGGAGGATCTTCAGTTCAACACTGTGTGGAGCTTGAATCCAGTCGCCGTGCCTTACTAAAGATCCCGGTGTGAAGAACTGCACACTAGTCTAGTTTTCTACACTTTTTACCTTTGAAGCTTTTTACAGATCATCTGCCCAGCACTTTGAAATGTTTATCAGATCCGAAGCACTTTCAGACGTTTCGTTGTCCAGAGGCTATTTTTGAGTATTAACAGTTTTGTAATTTCTGTCGATTCTGAAGAGCTTCATGATAAGTTAATGTCTGCTCGGTGTGTGTTTGTGCGTTTGTTATTTCCAGACTGTGTGTGGAATATGATGAGATGATTGACAGCTAATGAGTTTTGGCTTGATGGGGAATCTTACACCAGTTTGTACTGATGCATTAAAGTGATTCTGCCATCATTTAAATGTCTCATGAATTATTAATAATGCTTTGAAAATGTGTAGTAATCTGCTCAGTTCTGTTATTTTTCAATAATATTTAGTCTCGAGTTTTTATTATATGATCATAGAACAACCATTAAATCATTTTCTCTCTTAGTACACATATAATTGTATAACTGCTCTGGTCTTGTTTTGAACAGTTTGTATTTACACACACACGTTAGCCTTGGGACTGGATTCATTCAGTGAACTCATTTCAAGTTTTATTTTCATTAAAAATCACTTCAGGCGTGTTTTTCTCCAGCGGGACTATTGATGACGACAACAAAAGACGGAAGCACTTTCTCCTTCCTTTTAAAAATTAGTCCAGTTTTATATTGGGATTCTGTAGAGCACCATCGTGTGTGTGTGTGTGTGTGTGCGTGTGGTTACATGGTATCGAAGTTCCGGAAGTGGCGTTTGATCGACGCGCGCGCTGACCAATTGAAATCGATGACGCGACTCCGGAGTCCCGCCTTGGTCAAAAACCAACCAATGGGCTTCCAATGCTACAATTTCCGGTTTCTGGCAGGACGTGTTTCATTGTATCATGTACATTTGTTGAAATGGGCTCGACTGTTGCTCGGTAGTTTGGAGTTTGCCCGGTTCTCGGCGGAGTCGCGGGATCTTTAGCGAAGCGTTGCGGTGATTCTCGTGCGGGACGCGTCGCTCGTTCGTCTCGAGCTGCTCGTCATGAACGGGTTCAGCACGGAGGAGGACAGCCACGACGCGCCGCCCGCGCCGCCCTTCTTCGGCCAGAGCTGCTGTCTGATCGAGGACGGAGAGCGTTGCGGGCGCGCGGCGGGGAACGCGTCCTTCAGCAAGCGCATCCAGAAGAGCATCAGCCAGAGGAAGCTCAAGCTGGACATCGACAAGAGCGTAAGAGTCCAGAGCAGGGGGTGTGTGTGTGTGAGTGTGTGAGAGAGAGAGAGAGAGAGAGCGAGAGTGAGTGAGTGAGCGTGTGTAGGTGTGAGAGGAAGTGTGTCTGCTCTGTCTCTGATCTGAAGCGTGGTGTTGTGATGCTTCACTGTCAGCTCCTGCTTTACTCTGATCTCAGCTCAGTTCATCATCTGTGACCCTGGAGCACAAACTGGTCATAAGAGTCTATGTTTTTAGACACACTCTCACACACTTGCATATGCGTCACTGCTGTGTTTGGTCAGAATGTGTGGTAAATGTGATTCTTTGTCATATAAATCACACTGCAGACGTCAGATAGTGTTTTCTTGATCTAGTTATCAGTTCTACGTGCTTCAATCTAGAATTCAGTTTTAATTTAAAAGCGGTTTATTCCATGTAGGTTCGTCATTTGTACATCTGTGATTTCCACAAGAACTTCATCCAGAGCGTTCGTAACAAGCGCAAGAGGAAGACGAGTGATGACGGAGGAGAGTCCCCGGATCATGACGTGGAGGTGCCCGAGGTACAGCAGCGCTTCATGCTCTTACACTGCTCTTACACTGATACACACACACACACACACACACACGGGGGTTTAGTGTGTGATCATAACAGAGCAGCTCACATCACCTTCATATCCCTCTAACAACAGCCTCAGACTCTCATCAGCAAGAAACGGCATCAACTCCTAAACTATGTCCTCACAGCGTTTCAGTTTCCCCTTCGGAGCGGTTCCTCTGCTGTGAGTCTGTGACTGAAGCTGTGTGTGTGTGTGTGTGTGTGTGCTGCTTCAGGTGGATCTGTTTCAGCTCCAGGTCAACACACTGAGACGCTACAAGAGGCACTACAAGATCCAGACCAGACCCGGTCTCAACAAAGCCCAGCTCGCTGAGGTGCAACCCTCCTCACATCAACACAACACTCGTTACTGTTTGATTATAGATCTTTAAACTGGTATCAAAGTCTGCTCTCAGCCTTCAGCCCAGTGTTTCATTTTGTTCAGCTTTGACCAATAATTTTATTTTCGCTGCATCCCTAATATATGATTTATAAACATGATTTAAAACACTATGCACTTTTTCCAAAGATAGACATGTTATTGAATTGCTATACAAGCATGCATTAGTGATATTGTGCTCTGTGTCCTGTTGTGACCTGAAGAGACAAGCCAAAAGCTTTTTTCCTCCTAACTGAAATTAGGTCTTTTAGATTGGATTATTGATCATATTAAAGTACCAGTTTTCATCCAGTTGATATCGAGGACAAACGCTGGGTCCTTGTGCTCTGAGAAGGTGTTCTTCAGCTGTTCTTGTAATGAAGCCGGTGTCTTTCTGTGTCTCTTGTTCTCCAGACTGTGAGCCGTCACTTCCGCAATATTCCAGTCAACGAGAAGGAGACGCTCACGTACTTTATTTATATGGTGAAGAGCAGTAAAAGCCGTCTGGACCAGAAACCAGACGCGAGCAAACAAGTGGAGTGAGGTTCCCTCGCTGCTTCACTTCCTGTGTCTGTGTCCACACGGGACGCCCTGCAGTGATGAAGATGATGAAGATGTGCCAAACCCACGGGGACATCATTAACCCCCGGCGTCTCTGATGCTCAGACTTCACCGTGTGTCCAGAGAGGACCTGATTGAAAGCATGAGAGACTGAGTGACTGCAGATCTGTTCTCTGATGCACTGTGACACAAACACGGCTCTGCTTTTATATGACTGCTGCATATCTATATAGCTGTTTTTGTAGATTGTAATGTTAGTTTCCTCTCTTTCTTTGTTTCTAAATACAGTTCTTGTGGCACTACTAACATCTGGCCTGATTGTGTGTAAATGTGTCACGCTTCAGCTGTAATATCAGCTTATAAGACATCAGAAGAATGAATCTGGTGAGCCTCGTCCAAACACAGCAGTTATTTCTCTCTCTAGAATGTGTTATTATGCTGGAAGCGTGCATGTTATTAGTATAAACCCAAGCACTTTACCTGCGATCTCAGTAATCTGCTCAGAGTTTGGCTTTCAAGCATTTCTTTTTTAATATTTTTTTCAGCAGACCGAAGTTAGTTTTCTAGTGCGGCAGAATAAAAATGTTGAACAGACAGGTTACGAGTTGAAGGAAGTCATTTCTAATGAATAAAAGGTAATGACACAGACAGATCTGGAGAAGCAGACAGGAAGTCAGGTATGATGTGCTCGTGTTCATGAAGCGGTCAGATTCGGAGTGTATTCTACGAGTCCTTGCTCCAGTAATCTCAGAAGAGACACACACACACACACTCGTGACACGGTGATTAATCACAGAAATGAAACACAAGCCTCACATCACAGCTCATACAGGAACGTTACTGTGATTTCACATTCTAATTGAAGTCATCAAGACTGTTGTGGAGGAATGTAATGTGGAGAACAGAACTGAAGTGAAGAAAGACTGATGAAAGACATTTAGGGTCAGTTCTGGTATGCGCACTCCTTTTTTTTATTATTACACACCTTCAAATGTATTAAAATAATATAACCAAACAAACAAATAAAAATTTCCCAATTTTTGACCACCACCTGCCCAATCAAAAGAAGAACAATCGGTTCAGCCATTTGAACGAATCGGTTGGATAAATGATTCAGTGATTCACTCATTAAGAGTCAAATGTTTCTGGGTGAATCATCTGTTTGAATGAATCGGTTGAATCTCAATGACTCACTCATTAACATTCACTTGCTGTCTGTTTTAATGGCGGTTTTTTATTTCACATTTCGACTATTTTTTCATGTTTGAAATAACTTAAAATATCAGTGTTTAACATTTTATGTTTGAAATCATTATTAATGCATCAATAACTCCATCCATGATATACAATAAACTGTAAATGCTATTCCAGAAATGTTGTATTATGTGGAATAAAAGACACTTGGTACAGATGAAGTGATTCTTTTACAAGATAGAAGAAAGAGTTCAAACTCAACACAATCTTGATACTCAAGCTGTGTATATATCATATTTATTTATTTGCTCCTTTTCTATTTTGCATTTACTTGTACTTTTACTTAAGTGCGTTTAATATCATACTAAACATCACACTAAAGTACAACAAATATCACATACTTTAAGCATACTCTAATACTTCTGAACGGTGACTTCAGCTTCTACCAAAGTCTTTTTCTGGTAAGATAAATGAAGTTTTACTGGAGTATGATCTTCAGGTTCTTTAACCTCCACTGCATTAATGTGATCAGTGTTTATTTCATCTAGTGAAAACTGAACTGTAATGATGCTGGAATAATTAAAAGTCTAATTGTTACAGGAATAGGGTTTTAATAAAATCACCATCTCATAAAGAAATAACAAAATGACGAAGAAAATGTTTGAAGGGGATGCAGATTTATTTGATTTTATTATTGTATTTCAGCACAAACATAGGTGATAGTGAATGTTGCAGTGTTTGAATATTTCTGGTGGAGTTTATGTAACAACAATACTTTTGGGGTATTACGTAAAATGCGTTATAAATAGGTTTCATACAGCGCCTGAAGACATTCTGCCTAAAGTCTTCTTTCACATGCGGAAGAAAGTCGCTAATGTTGGAAAGACGAACGTTCAGTTTTGGGTGAACTGTCTCTTTAATAAAATGCATCAGCGGAAGCTGTCATCGTGCCGCCGGATGTGAGAGCGTCACAGCGAAGAAACCATGGGACGAGAGTCGCGGTAAATATTTCAATGTTTATTCAGCTGTATTTTAAAACGGTTTTTTTTTTTATATTTAAAATGACAAAAATGTATTAATGAGGTGTTATTAAAACCTCTGCACTCTTCCATAGCTTCGTAAAGACTGTGTTTGAGTCAGATTGAGCTTCTGCTCGACCAACCGCCTAAAGAGCTAACTGAAGTTAACTGCTTTTATTGATAACGTTTACACCATTATGTGTGTAAAAAACCGGCTGCGAATACCTGTACTGACTACACACACACACACACACACACGCGGATATCTGTAATACTTCTGAATAGGAGGACTGTCTGTTGAAGAGGATGAGCAGCGGTGTAGAGGAGCTTCAGTGCAGTGTTCTGTGGATGTGAGAACAGCTTCCGGTCGCAGCTGCTCTAGACTGTGTTTGTGTTTGTGTTTGCAGGCACTACAGGAAGCGCTCGGGCTCCAGGTCTAAGAGCCGCTCGCCGGACTCCAAGCGGCTGAAGAAGGAGGAGCAGACGGGGTCCCGGGCCCGCGAGCGCAGCCGGAGAGAGAGGTCACGCAGCCGAGAGCGCCGCAGGTCACGCTCCAGAGACCGCAAGAGACCGAGGTCAGAGGTCACACGCTCCTGCAAGCGTCCACTCCGCTGCGCTCCTGAGTCCTAACCTCTGCCTCGTCTCTTCACAGGCGCTCCAGGAGCCGAGAGCGGAGACGGTCCCGCAGCCGAGAGCCCAGGAGCCGAGGGAGGAGGTCAGCACACACACACTCACACTCAATCACTCACTCACACACACACTCACACACACTCTTACACACTCACTCACTCACACACACACACACACTCACTCACTCACTCACTCACTCACTCACTCACTCACTCACTCACTCACACACACACACACACAATCTTACTGATCAAACACTGTTACTGTGCACGTTTTGTCACGATTTAAAATCTTTTATCAGATAGAAACTGCTAATTGTGAGTAAAAAAAGAAAGAAATTGCATTATAGAGAACATTAAGTTTTGGGGAATGTGGAATTTAATTATTTGATTTATCATTATTCAGTTCTTTTAATATTTTGCCACTCTTGGTTTCTGTAAATGAGCAGCTTTGTCATTATGTCAGAAGTATTAGATACTGTCTTTAGAGTCCGAAGCGTGTGATCTGCTGATGTTACAGCAAGGAGAAGATCGAGAACACAGAGCCGTCCGCTGACAAGAAGAAGATCAAGGAGGAGAAGGAGGAGGAGAAGCCTGAAGATGTAAGGGTTCATTCAGATCTTCTGTCTTCAGATGATGATAATCAATAACTGTGTGTGTGATGATGCTCCTGCAGCAGGACTTCGACCAGAACACTCTGGAGGAGGAGATGAGGAAGAGGAAGGAGCGCGTGGAGAAGTGGAGGGAGGAGCAGAGGAAGAAGGCCATGGAGAACATCGGAGAACTGAAGAAGGAGCTGGAGGAGATGAAGCAGGGCAAGAAGTGGAGTCTGGAGGACGATGACGGTCAGAGAGACTTCTGTATATTACACTTGTTCAGCAATCACAAATCTCACGGTTTGGATCACATCAGTTTCTGAACCAAGGATCGGATCAGCAACAAAAGAAACATATATTTAAGTAATAAATGGAAAGCAATATAAATTTGTGACTGGTGCCATATAAAGAATACAATATATACATAAACAGTGATCACTCATGAGATCAGACACTTATAATGAGGAGCATGAGTCTAACATCTGTGCACTCAACAGTAAAGTTGAGTTTACTCGTCTTTAATTCAGTTTGGTGTGTGTGTGTGTGTGTGTGTTCAGATGACGATGAGGAGACTCAAGCGCCCGTGGAGCCAGACGGAGAGGAAGAGGAGGGAGAGAAGGAGGGATCGGCCGGGACGGAGGAGGAGACACAGATGGAGCAGGAGACCGGAGAGGAGCTGGACCCGCTGGACGCTTACATGGAGGAGGTCAAGGAGGAGGTCAAGAAGTTCAACATGGGCACCATGAGAGGAGGAAACGACAAGGTGCTGTCCACGAACACCTCCGTCCGTCTGAACACGAGTCTCTCCTGTCAGCAGTGTTAGGAAGATCACTGCGATTAAAGCTTACTCTAGTTCAGATCATCAATTAAGATTATAATTATTACATTTAAAACACAGCCGCTGTGAAATCTTACAAATATTCAGATGTCACCCCTTTCATAATCTTTAACATCAAGTCACTGTCATTTATTTCCCAGTTGTATTTCTTCTCAGTAACAGATTACAGTACGTGTGTTTTGTTATTAACCCTGTAGTTGTTACGTGTGACTTGTTCCTGTTGACCGTGCTCTGACCAGTCTCTGTGTGCAGACGAGAGCTGTGGATCTGACCTCAGGCTAAACACGTGGTTCCTCAGAGTAGCTGAAGATATGCATTGTGTGTCAGCAGAAGGGCAGTGTGTCTGTGACCAAAGTGGTGACCGTTGTGAAGACCAAGAAGATGGTGCACACCACCAAGAAGAAAGGAGAGCTGATGGAGAACGACCAGGACGCCATGGAGGTACAGACGTGATGGAGCACACGCGTGTTTAACTGCACTCCTGACACGCATCACACTTCAGAGTGTTTACATGCAGGGAAGTCTGGGAAATGAGAAAAACCTGTCTGTGCTGATGGCTTTTAGTGTTCTCATCTCAAGATCAGTCTGTTCGAAACATGCTCGTAAATGTGCTCAATGTTTTATAGATGGCAGAAAAGACTTCGAAGAAAAATAAAAGCTGTTAGCCGAGAAAGATTATTAATGAGGTCAGCTCAAACTGGACTGACATGAAAGAGCACAGGCCTCGATACAAACGTGTGTGTGTGTGTGTGTGTGTGTGTGCAGTATTCATCAGAGGAAGAGGAAGTGGACTTGCAGACGGCCCTCACAGGCTTCCAGACCAAACAGAGGAAAGTTCTGGAGCCGGTTGATCATCAGAAGATCGAGTACGAATCCTTCCGTAAGAACTTCTACGTGGAGGTGCCAGAGCTGGCCAGGATGAGTCCTGAAGGTACAGCACACACACACACACACCTGCGCTCTTACACACAGCTCAGGGTGACCGCGTCTGACCCGTCTGCTCAGAGGTGAACGAGTACCGTCTGGAGCTGGAGGGGATCACCGTCAAAGGCAAGGGCTGTCCGAAGCCCATCAAGACCTGGGTGCAGTGTGGGATCTCCATGAAAGTGCTGCAGGCGATGAAGAAGTGAGTAGAGCTGCTGTTCAGGACGTTCTCCAGACAGAACCAGTGTTTCTCTTTACCTCTCTCTGTTCTAGACACAACTATGAGAAGCCCACCCCCATCCAGGCCCAGGCCATCCCTGCCATCATGTCTGGACGAGACCTCATCGGCATCGCTAAAACAGGAAGTGGGAAGACCATCGCCTTCCTGCTGCCCATGTTCCGGCACATCTTGGACCAGCGTCCGCTGGGAGAGGGAGAAGGACCCATCGGTGAGCTCTTCACTGCTGCGCTTCACCTCTGTGCAGGAATCGAGTCAAGATCAAAGCTGCTGTAAAGTACAAAGTAACACACACCTTTGTTTACTGTGTGTTGCTCGGCAACCACTTCTGTTACAATAACAACTGTTTCTGAGGAGCTGCATTGTTTGGGGGAAGAATACTGTGTTTATTAATATCATTACACTTTATGAACTCTGCTTTGTTATGTGAAGCCTTACTATGTGTATGGAATAACCGTTATATATAAGCAGTAATCCCTGTGAAGCTGTGGTTTACAGTGAATATATAACAGCTAAGAGTGATTATCAGAGTAATGTGTGTTTCTCTGTCAGCTGTGATCATGACACCGACGCGAGAGCTAGCGCTGCAGATCACCAAAGAGTGCAAGAAGTTCTCCAAGTCTCTGGGTCTGCGTGTGGTGTGTGTGTACGGCGGCACGGGCATCAGCGAGCAGGTGTGTGTGTGTGTGATCTCTTCATGAGCTCACACAGAGCCTGATCTAAACCAGCGTCTGTCCACAGATCGCAGAGCTGAAGCGCGGCGCAGAGATCATCGTGTGCACACCGGGACGCATGATCGACATGCTCGGAGCCAACAACGGTGCGTGTCTCGTGAGCTCGTGCTGGATATCCTCACACACACCCATCAGCTCAATATTTAGATTGTTTTGCTCCCTCAGATTCCAGATTTTCAAATAGTTGTATCTCAGACAGATATTGTCCTCCGAACAAACCACACATCACTGGAGAGATGATTTATTCAGCTTCAGATGATGCATACATCTACATTTCAGAAAATGTATCCTTAATTGACCCAGACAATGTAATATCTTTACTAAACACCATAATACTGTTAGAAACCGCATCCCCTCTATCAGAATCTGTGCAGTTTTTCAATATTACTTGTTTTACTGTTACCTTATGAGCCATGCCAAGCATGTGCTGGTTAATGCAGATGTCTAAAAGCATCTTTCTAAAACAACAATAAAAATATAATTCAGCACGTAATCGCATCAGTTTCAAAACTAAACGGGAGCGTGATGTATAGTTACGTGCTGTCAGAGCGTTTAAGAGACACTAGATGTGTTCAAATGCAGATGGACTGAATTTAATGTGCAAACACTGAAGTTTAGTCGAGATTAAGGCTGCCTTTTTGTTTATGTACATAAATGCGCTCAGAATAGCTATTTTGTCATGCAATAGTTGCCAGGGTTATCAAGTTATTGTGTGTGATTAACTGTATTCAGTCCAGTCGGATGTTTTCAGGTTGATCTGTAGTGAATGTAAGATGCTCGTAGAGGTTCACTGCTGTTGTGTTGCTCAGGTCGCGTGACAAACCTGCGCAGGGTCACGTATGTGGTGATGGACGAGGCTGACCGCATGTTCGACATGGGCTTCGAACCACAGGTCAGTCACACTACACACCGTTATATTGGTGACTGTCGCATTGCATTCTGGGTAGCCGTATTTTAGGATACACTCAGAAACACACGGAGACAACAAACAAATCACCAGAGAAAGTTCACATCACATTTTCATTCATACTTTTTGAGAACTACTTACACTCATTTAGAATAAAACTAATAACATTTATTTTAATAATAATAAAACACTCTTTGGGGTCAATATGAGTAATTACTAAAAAATATAGATTTTTAATCCTACAAATAAATCTTTGTTTGTTTACTTCTGGTCTATACATTAATGCTGTGTTTTGGGAGATGTGAAGTCATTATGTACCTGTTTACCACAAAATTCCTCAACTGCACTATTAGCTTGCATGTGAAATATTATATTTAGGGGAAAAAATGATGTAAATTAGCTGTTTCTGGATGGTGTAGAATTCTGGCATCTGCTGGTTATAGAAGAACCTGTTTTTGAGAGAATAGTGTAATGAGAATATATATATATATATATATATACAGTATATCTATATCCAGCAGAGGTCCATAGAGAGCCATGCATTGTCCTGGAAGTGGCCAACGGCTCCTCTCAATACTTTTCTGATATATATGTTGTAAATATATAACATTATAAAATGCATAAAAACAGTATTAGTTTTTGTTTGATGTATTTAGAAGTGCCTGCTTCTGTAATAATGCTCCATAAATTTGTAGAAATGCCACACAAGTTAAACTAAAACTTAATAGAAATATACTTTAGAGTTAAATATTTGCATCTCTAAACTACATTTGAGTGTTTTGATAAATTAAAGTTAAAGTAATGAAGTCATTAATCAAATGGCTGTTTTATCTGAGAGCTTGATCTGGTGTAGTCTTTCTCCTCTCTCAGGATGTGTTCGTATCGTCTGGTCATCTCAGCCTCAGACTGACCGTGTCTCGTGCTGTGATGGTGGTCAGGGGCTTGTGTTTGTGTTCTCATCTAAAGCAGCTGCACCGTGACACAGTCCTGTGCGGTCGCACTGCTCACCTCAGGTGTGTGTGTGTGTGTGTGTGTGTGTCACAGGTGATGCGTATCGTGGATAACGTGCGTCCCGACCGGCAGACCGTCATGTTCTCGGCCACCTTCCCTCGCACCATGGAGGCTCTGGCGCGCAGGATCCTGTCCAAACCCATCGAGGTGCAGGTGGGCGGCCGGAGCGTGGTGTGTTCAGACGTGGAGCAGCACGTGGTGAGTGTGTGTGTGTGTGTGTGCTCGAGTTCATTAACCTGACTCGTCTTCTGTTGTGAAGAAGAATACCTTCAAAGTTATGATGCTCAAAGTTCAGTGTAGAGATGCAATGATATCGTTATTCATTATTAAATGAAGGTTACATTTATTTGATCAAAAATACAGTAAAATGTTGAAATATTATATCAAATATTAAACATCTGTTTTCTGTGTGGATCTGTGTTAAAGTGTAATGTATTGCTGTATTTTCAGCATCATTCCTCCAGTCTCCAGCATCACATGATCTTCAGAAATCGTTCTGATATGATGTAAAATATCTCCATTGTTCCAGATTTCTGAGCTGTAGTGTATGTGATGAACTGGTGAAGTGTGAAGTGTTCTGAAGCTGGCTGTGCTTCCACAGATCGTGATCTCGGAGGAGAAGAAGTTCCTGAAGCTGCTGGAGATTCTGGGGCACTATCAGGAGAAGGGCTCCGTCATCATCTTCGTGGACAAACAGGAGCACGCTGATGGACTCCTCAAAGACCTGATGAAGGCCTCGTACCCCTGCATGTCCCTGCACGGAGGTCAGCATCTCTGTCCCGATACACACCGGCTCAGAACCGCTGCTGTGTGACGGATGACACGTGTGCATCAGAGACAGACGGAGAGCTGCTGTTTCACACATCTACAGTTAACACCTTCAGACACTTCACATCTGAATCACCTTGACCTTTCAGATCTTAAACATCTGAACATATATTACGTATAAGACCAGTATGTACTGGATGTAGTTGTAGTGATTTGTTTAAAATCATGTTGAGCTCTTTATTTGTGCTAGATTAATAAAGAAGTTATAAGAGTCATGTTGTATTTTCAAGTTGATTCGTTAAAAACCGTATAGAGACACACAGTTGTGAGTGAAAGTGTTAGCCCTTCACTGGGCAGCAGTGCTGATGTGTGTGTGTGTGTGTGTGTGTGTGTGTGCAGGCATCGATCAGTACGACAGGGACAGCATCATCAATGACTTCAAGAACGGCGCGTGTCGTCTGCTGGTGGCCACGTCTGTGGCGGCGCGAGGTCTGGACGTCAAGCAGCTGATCCTGGTCATCAACTACGGCTGTCCCAACCACTACGAGGACTACGTGCACCGCGCCGGACGCACGGGACGAGCCGGGAACAAGGTGTGTGTGTGCTGAGGACGAGCCTCATGTCTGTCTCTGTGTGTCTCTCTCTCTCTCTCTCTGTCTCTGTCTCTGTGTGTTGAGGACGAGCCTCATGTGTCTCTCTCTCTCTCTCTCTCTCTCTCTGTGTGTGTGTGTTGAGGACAAGCCTCATGTGTCTCTCTCTCTCTCTCTGTGTGTGTGTGGTAGGGTTATGCGTACACCTTCATCACTGAAGAACAGGCTCGTTACGCCGGAGACATCATCAAAGCGCTGGAGTTGTCCGGGTCGTCCGTCCCGTCGGAGCTGGAGATGCTCTGGGCCAACTTCAAGGAGCAGCAGAAAGCTGTAAGAGCTCCTGAGCTTCTGTGAACATCACATCACACAGACGACCATTCTTCATCCTGAGATAAAGTCTTAAAGTGCACAATCATTTTTCTAAACGCTGTGCTGGAAGCTTCCAGAGAGACCTCATACTTCCACAGTTAATTCAGTGATGGTGTGTGTGTGTGTGTGTTATGGGTGTTCAGTGATGGGGTGTGTGTGTGTGTTACGGGTGTTCAGTGATGGGGTGTGTGTGTGTGTGTTATGGGTGTTCAGTGATGGGGTGTGTGTGTGTGTGTGTGTTACGGGTGTTCAGTGATGGTGTGTGTGTGTGTTACAGGTTTTCAGTGATGGTGTGTGTGTTACAGGTTTTCAGTGATGGTGTGTGTGTTACGGGTGTTCAGTGATGGGGTGTGTGTGTGTGTTACGGGTGTTCAGTGATGGGGTGTGTGTGTGTTACAGGTTTTCAGTGATGGTGTGTGTGTTACGGGTGTTCAGTGATGGGGGTGTGTGTGTGTTACGGGTGTTCAGTGATGGGGTGTGTGTGTGTGTTATGGATGTGCAGTGATGGGGTGTGTGTGTGTTACGGGTGTTCAGAGATGGGGTGTGTGTGTTACGGGTGTTCAGTGATTGGGTGTGTGTTACGGGTGTTCAGTGATGGGGTGTGTGTGTTACGGGTGTTTAGTGATGGTGTGTGTGTATGTGTTACGGGTGTTCAGTGACGGTGTGTGTGTGTTACGGGTGTTCAGTGATGGGGTGTGTGTGTGTGTTATGGGTGTGCAGTGATGGGGTGTGTGTGTGTTACGGGTGTTGAGTGATGGTGTGTGTGTTACGGGTGTTGAGTGATGGTGTGTGTGTTACGGGTGTTGAGTGATGGTGTGTGTGTTACGGGTGTTCAGTGACGGTGTGTGTGTTACGGGTGGTCAGTGATGGGGTGTGTGTTACGGGTGTTCAGTGATGGGGTGTGTGTGTGTTACGGGTGTTCAGTGACGGGGTGTGTGTGTTACGGGTCTTCAGTGATGGGGTGTGGGTGTGCAGTGATGGGGTGTGTGTGTGTTACGGGTGTTCAGTGATGGGGTGTGTGTGTGTGTTATGGGTGTTCAGTGACAGTGTGTGTGTGTGTGTGTGTTACGGGTGTTCAGTGATGGGGTGTGTGTGTGTGTGTGTTATGGATGTGCAGTTATGGGGTGTGTGTGTGTTACGGGTGTTCAGTGATAGGGTGTGTGTTACGGGTGTTCAGTGATGGGGAGTGTGTGTGTGTTACAGGTGTTCAGTGATGGGGTGTGTGTGTGTGTTACGGGTGTTCAGTGACTGTGTGTGTGTTACGGGTGTTCAGTGACTGTGTGTGTGTTACGGGTGTTCAGTGATGGGGTGTGTGTGTGTGTGTGTTATGGGTGTGCAGTGATGGGGTGTGTGTGTGTGTTATGGGTGTGCAGTGATGGGGTGTGTGTGTGTTACGGGTGTTGAGTGATGGTGTGTGTGTTACGGGTGTTCAGTGACGGTGTGTGTGTTACGGGTGGTCAGTGATGGGGTGTGTGTGTGTTACGGGTGTTTAGTGATGGGGTGTGTGTGTGTTACGGGTGTTCAGTGATGGGGTGTGGGTGTGTGTGTTACGGGTGTTCAGTGACAGCATGTGTGTGTGTGTTACGGGTGTTCAGTGATGGGGTGTGTGTGTGTTACGGGTGTTCAGTGATGGGGTGTGTGTGTGTTACAGGTGTTCAGTGATGGGGTGTGTGTTACGGGTGTTCAGTGATGGGGTGTGTGTGTGTGTTACGGGTGTTCAGTGATGGGGTGTGTGTGTGTGTTACGGGTGTTCAGTGATGGGGTGTGTGTTACGGGTGTTCAGTGATGGGGTGTGTGTGTGTGTGTTACAGGTGTTCAGTGATGGGGTGTGTTTGTGTTACGGGTGTTCAGTGACGGGGTGTTGTGTCTCCGCAGGAGGGGAAGAGCATCAAGAGCAGCAGTGGATTCTCTGGGAAGGGCTTTAAGTTCGATGAGACGGAGCATGCGCTGGCTAACGAGAGGAAGAAGCTGCAGAAGGCTGCGCTGGGTCTGCACGACTCTGACGACGAGGACGCAGCTCTGGACGTGAGCTCATCTCATCAGCTCATATACACACTGATCACAACACACAACACAGACTCATTACAGCAGAGAAATAAGAGTGAATCATCGTACACACACACACACACGTTATGAGTGAAAGAGACTAAGACTTCCTCTGATGTCTGGTTATGTGGAAGTGATCAGATTTATTCATACTGTCGTCCTCGCAGTGCTCTGGTGACTGAGAGTTACACTGTGTGTGTGTGTGTGTGGTGCGTCTGCAGATCGACGAGCAGATCGAGAGCATGTTTAACTCTAAGAAGCGTGTGAAGGACTTCTCTGCTCCGGGTGGTGCTGCAGGAGCGTCTGCGTCCGGCGTGAGTGGATCCCTGACCGCTGTGTCCGGTCTGAGTGGCCTGAGCGCTCCGTCCGCAGGGAACATCCAGAAACTGGAGATCGCCAAGAAACTGGCCCTCAAGATCCAGGCACAGAAGAACCTCGGCGCGGAGGCACAGGTCAGACACACTGCTTTTACATCAACCTTATCAAGAAAGACTGTTTTCAGGAAATGGCTGGTCTTGTGCTCACACTGAAGGCGTGTGTCTGCTGATATTAACACTGCGCTGTTGTGTTTCAGGATGTGATGCAGCAGGCCACAAACGCCATCCTGCGCGGCGGGACGATGATCGCACCCTCCGTCTCCGCCAAGACCATCGCGGAGCAGCAGGCGGAGAAGATCAACGCCAAACTGAACTACACACCGGTGGAGAAGCTGGAGGAGGAGCGGCAGGCCGCCGAGGCCACGGACACCGTCAAGAGATACGAGGAGGAGCTGGAGATCAACGACTTCCCTCAGGTCCCACAACTCCTCTCAACACAGACACACTGTACACTAACAATCTGAAGCTTTCATCTTAAAGTTAATTCATATTAAAATACCCCTGTTTGGACTCAATGTGTTATGTTATTAAATAGTCATTACTTAAAGGGTCAGTTCATCCAAAAATGAAAGTAAAGCATAAATTAGTCACCCTGAAGTCATCCTAGGTGTATATGACGTTCTCCTTTCAGACAAATTCAGTTGGAGTTATATTAAACATTGTCTGTGATCTTTCAAGCTGTTGAATGTCACTAAGCAGGTGTTGCATGCATCAGTCCAAAAGAAGTTTAATAAAAAGCACCCATCAATTACAAGAAAGTGTCTCACACTGCTACTGGGGCTGAAGAAAGGCCTTCTGTAGTGAATCCATGTGTTTCTGGATGAAAAATATCTATATTCAAAACGTAATCACTTTAATCTAGCTTGTGCCAACAGCTCCGGGAGCGTGACGTACTGTATGGAGTGTGTGTGTGTGTGTGTGAGTGTGTGTGTTCTCCGTGAGGACAGCCTGATCGCTGATGCTGTGTGTTTTGCAGACTGCGAGGTGGAAGGTGACGTCTAAGGAGGCTCTTCAGCGCATCGGAGAGTATTCAGAGGCGGCCATCACTATACGAGGAACATATTTCCCACCGGGCAAAGAGCCCAAAGAGGGAGAGCGCAAGATCTACCTGGCCATCGAGAGTAAGTGTGCTCTCCGGATGCTGGAGGACGCTGGTCTGCTGTGTCTAAAGCGTCTGTGTTGTTGACAGGTGCGAACGAGCTGGCCGTGCAGAAGGCCAAAGCAGAGATCACACGGCTGATCAAGGAAGAGCTGATCCGTCTGGTGAGTTCCTCCTCACTGATCCTCTCTGAACCGGCTCAGACTCACACTCAATCATCTTTCTCTCTGCTCTCAGCAAAACTCCTACCAGCCCACCAGCAAGAGCCGATACAAGGTCCTGTAGCCCAAGACCGACCACAGAAGACCGCTGCCAACTCTTATCTGATCCCACAATGCTCTCTGCTATCTGAGCTTCAGTTATCTAGATGTTTTTACCTATTGTTTCTTATAGTTTGCATCAATGATGTTGAATGTTTTAGAAGATTCCATGTAACTGGACAGTCAGCTTCATTTGGAAATAAAGTGTTCTGTTCGTATGAATCTGTAATATCAGTCATTTCTCACTAAGCTATTCACAGTTTTTAATTTTACATTTGTGATTTACATTGAGCAGATGCTTTTATCCAAAGTGAGAACAAGAAAAGCATTTAGAATCAACAAAAGAACAATTATATACAAGTGTTATAACAAGTCTGTTAGCTTAACACAATACACATAGCAAGCATGTATATAAGAAAACTGATAGAATAGAAAAAGAATAGAGAAGCTAGTATTAGTTTTTTGTTTTTTAAGAAAACCGAGCAGTTAGTAAATAGAGTGCAAGTCTAAAAGGGGTAAGTGTTTTTTAAAGAATAGAATTAGAATAGAGTGCTTGAGTTAGAGGTATATAAAGATGGAAGAGATTTGATGAAAGTCAAGTCGACTAGTCGCTGATGACGTCATTAATGAACAAATAAACCTGGAGCTGAGACTCGAACCCTGTGTGCACATCGATGGCATACGACACGCATCTACTGCTCCTGTAACAGCTCGTCTTTATCAGGTTTTATCAGAACAGTGTTGACAAAACATTTCCACGATGAATGACTCTGTGCACACTATCTGTGCGTGACGTATGAGCTACTGTCTGTAGTCTCTGTGTGTTTGCTACAATGCATCAGCGCATTAGATTAGAGCAGCGATTAACTTCAGTTTCGAGCATCCAGTAATATAATCACACATCATTGTGGAGCACTGTCAGA
Organism: Carassius auratus; assembly: GCF_003368295.1. Classification (NCBI taxonomy): domain Eukaryota; kingdom Metazoa; phylum Chordata; class Actinopteri; order Cypriniformes; family Cyprinidae; genus Carassius; species Carassius auratus. Next base: position 2,572,651 of record NC_039263.1, read on the forward strand.
GCATGCATTTATTTGTCATTTTAACTCTTTGGAAACCGAGCCTAAATGTAAAAGTACTTAAAAGATTTCTTATCTCATTGCGACCAGCGACTAGTTGACATCAAGCTTAAAGCATCAATGCAGAGCATTGAAGCTGACTAGTTTGTGCAACCACTAGTGTTTAGCCGATTCTTGAAGATGGCTAAGGACTCAGCTGCTCGGATTGAGTTGGGAAGGTCATTCCACCAGGAGGGAACATTTAATTTAAAAGTCTGTAAAAGTGACTTTCTTTGGAATGGCACAATCAAGCGATGTTCACTTGCAGAACGCAAACATCTAGAGGCACATAAGTCTGAAGTAACAAATTTAGGTAAATGGGTGCAGAGCCAGTGGTAGTTTTGTAGGCAAACATCAATGCCTTGAATTTTATGCGAGCAGCTATTGGAAGCCAGTGCAAATTGATAAACAGAGGTGTGACGTGTATTCTTTTTGACTCATTAAAAATTAATCTTGCTGCCGCGTTCCGAATTAATTGTAAAGGTTTGATAGAATTGGCTGGAAGACCTGCCAAGAGATTATTGCAATAGTCCAGCCACAGAACAAGAGCTTGAACAAGGAGTTGTGCAGCATGTTCCCAAAGAAAGGGCTTGATCTTCTTGATGTTGAATAAAGCAAATCTGCAGGACCGGACAGTTTTAGCAATGTGGTCTGAGAAAGTCAGCTGATCATCAATCATAACTCCAAGACTTCTGGCTGTTTTTGAAGGAGTTATGGTTGATGTGCCTAACTTGATGGTGAAATTGTGATGGAACGATGGGTTTGCTGGAATCACAAGCAGTTCTGTCTTGGCAAGGTTGAGTTGAAGGTGATGGTCCATCATCCAGGAAGAAATGTCTGTTAGACAAGCTGAGATGCGAATAGCTACCGTCGGATCATCAGGATGGAATGAGAGGTAGAGTTGAGTGTCATCAGCATAGCAGTGGTATGAAAAGCCATGTTTCTGAATGACAGAACCTAATGATGCCATGTAGACAGAGAAGAGAAGTGGTCCAAGAACTGAGCCCTGAGGCACCCCAGTAGTTAAATGTTGAGACTTGGACACCTCACCTCTCCAAGATACTTTGAAGGACCTATCTGATAGGTAAGACTCAAACCATTGAAGTGTGGTTCCTGAGATGCTCTTTGCCAGTAGGGTTGATAGGAGGATCTGGTGGTTAACCGTGTCAAAAGAAGCGGACAGATCAAGCAGGATAAGTACTGAAGATCTGGATTCTGCTCTTGCCAGTCTTAGGGCTTCAACAACTGAGAGCAAGGCCGTCTCAGCTGAATGTCCACTTCTGAAGCCAGATTGGTTGCTGTCAAGGAGATTGTTGTGTGTGAGAAAAGTAGAGACTTTGAACACAGCTCGTTCAAGTGTTTTTGCAATAAAAGGAAGAAGGGAAACTGGTCTGTAGTTCTCTAAAAGAGATGGATTGAGGTTGGGTTTCTTAAGTAGTGGATTTATATGTGCCTGTCTAAATGATGAGGGAAAAACACCAGTGTGGAGGGAAGTGTTGATGATGTGAGTGAGTGGAGGTACAACTTCAGGAGAAATGGCTTAAAGGAGATGAGATGGAATTGGATCAAGTGGGCAAGTAGTAGGGTGATTAGAAAGGATGAGTTTTGACACTTCTGCCTCAGAGAGTGAAGAGAAGGATGTGAATGAGTGTAAGTTTGCTGGTGATATGAGCTTGACTGACTGTGGTGTGGAAAATGGTGCACTAATGGTTGTAATCATATTAATGAAGAATATGGCAAAGTCGTCAGCTATTAGAGATGAAGCAGGAGGGGGAGCACATAGCAGCGAGGAAAATGTTTTAAAGAGCATGTGAGAGTTATTTAATTTTTAATTAGTTTTGTTATGATAGTATGTACTTTTAGCAGTGGAGACATTAGCAGAGAAAGAAGACAGGAGTGTCTGATGCACATTAAGGTCAGTAGGATTTTTATGGATTTGCTTCGAACGATGCTCACGGAGAACATCAGACAGTCAAAGAGCAGACAGTGTCTGCTGCAATCTGGTTAGAGTTGAGCTTTCAGATGTTTTTAAAAACAATAGTTCACCTAAAATTAAAATATGATGACATTTTACTCGTCCTGGAGTTTTGCTCTAGTTGAGACATTTGCATCTCCTCATTCCTTTGCTGTGATGTGTGAGACTCCTCTCTATATTCAGAGCTGGGTAGAGACCGATTACATCTGATTTGGAATCAGATTCTAAAGTACTTGTAATAAGATTAAATTGCATTTTAAAATACTCTGAATCAGACTACAGTTACGTTTTTATTGATGATTACATATTATTACCAAAATAAATTATTCATCTAAATAAATTATTTATCTTAAATAGCCTACGGTCAGAAAGTCTCCAGTTTTGTGGGCGTTCTCTCAGAGATCAGTCATTAGTCAGGTGTCTAACAGCATTTGGGCACTGGATTTACACAAATCTTTACACATTTAAGAAGTGTTCCAACACTGATTTTAATTTGGATCATTTCTCACTCAGTTATTTTACCATCTGTTACTTTGTAAGGAGTTTGTCTTTTAAACACATTAAAATACACAAATATTTTCGTCATCTGATCCTCTTTCACCTAATATATTTTTATTTGAAGTAACCTGAGATTTTTAAATCAATATTTCAATATCACATTTGCATGTGTGATAATTATGACATATATATTCTTTTATTTTATTTTGATTCATTTTAAAATTATTTGTTTCAATGTAACATTTGTATTATTTAATTAGAAGCTTTTCTTTAAACTCATAAACCCCCTGCAGTTTCTTCACAAACCCAGTTTGGGAAACCTTGATGCTTGCTGTAATATAATGTTTAATAACAATTGGAATATATTTATATTTTGTATTTGTATTTTTATATCAGTATGGTGCATTGCTATTTATATCAGCGTGATAAACGACTTGGGTCAAAAGTTGTATAATTACTTAACCTTAAATGTGTAATGTTATGGATTACGTTACAATTTTTGTCATGTAATTTGGAATCAGTATAAGATTGCAGTTTGTAAGTAAACTGTAAGTAAACCTAACCCTAATCTACCCAGCTCTGCTGATTTTACTGATTAAAGAAAAACTGCTAAAGAAAAAAAAACCACACGCAAAGCAATGTGTATCTATATAAATGTAGCGTTGTAATTGGTCTGGTGTGATGATGGGCATCTGTCAATCTCAGCGCTGGTTTAATTGCTGCAGCGCAAGCGGCTGTGATTGGTCCATCCTGCGCAGCGCGGAGTAAAGTAACAGATGTCAGCATCAGCGTCTCTGCGTCAGTCTGAACAATAATGTGCGTCTAAATAACAGCACAGACAGACGCTTTCAATCGCTGATCTGGAACCAAAGAGTGAAGACTTGAACTAGATGAAGTAGTATTTATATCCATCGTGTCAGATGAATAGTACTCTCCCTCGCTGTCAGTGCAGCTCAGAGCGCATGCGCGTTATCCTTTTGATTTCTTAATATTTAATATCAATGGCTGACGCTGATATCTGAAGCATCTCCTAAAATTACGAAGAAAGCTTTGACACGTTATCTGAACTTCGAAGTGAACGTCAGCCTCTTGTGTTTTATTCGACGAGCTTCGATCATTATCGGTCAGAATTCATCCGTAGCTCAAAGATGGGACAAAAATGTCAGGTTTAACCCTTTCCTCTCCAGCGTCACACTAACGCGAGGTACAGTCACCGATCATCTCTTTAAAACACTGTTTCTGTCGCTGTGCATGGACTCAGATCTGTGTTCCTTCCAGTCGAACGTTTTATTTGATTTATTTGTTATTTACGTTATTTGCTGGAGACAGAATTAAGGGGCTTTGTCATGTGTGACAGTAGTGTGCCTCTTATTTTAATATTCATGTCTCAGTCAAAGCTATGCATGCTAATGTAGTCCTGACTGAATATTAGAAGAGCTTCTCAGATACACACACACACACACACACACACACACACACACACACACACACACACAGCTGCTGAGGTTAACACCAAACACTTGAAGATCCGTGAAATTAGTTTAGTCCACGACTGTGATGATGATGATGATGAAGAAGATGAAGACGATGATGAAGATGAAGAAAGTTATTAATCTGACTACTCTTTAAAGCAGGACACTACAGATGAACAGAGTAAAACGTTTCAGACAGCTTTTTAGTATTAGTACAGATTTCGAAATTTAGTTTGAATATGCAAATATGACACTTTCTGATTAAATATGCGCATATTTGCCGATATTTTCCGAACAGAAAGTCAAAATATAGAATAAAGCAAGGTTCAGCCAGGTTGTTTTTTTTTACATGTATTAAAGTCTTAATATAAAATTTCTCTTTTTAATCACTCCATAAATCAGAAAATACTGTCAACAGACAGAAACCAATCACATTTGCATCACGTTTTAATCAGTAAAATGTTGTATAGATAAGTGTGAATGAAATATGAACAACCCTTCAGAACACAGAGAGGAAAAAAACTCTACTAAAGTTTGTTGTTTGTAGGGGAACAAACTCTTTAAAGGGGTCATGACATTGATTTTTTATTTTTATTTGTATTATTATTTTAATATGTTCCTTGAGGTTTACTCATAATGTGGGCGGGGCCTATGCTGATAAGAAGACTATTCGTTGATGTCTAGCCCCGGAGGCGTGATTATGCAAATGTTTGTGCCCGTGTGACGTCATCTTGCCCCTCGGATCCAGATGAGCGGTTTTTGGAGATCGATTAAATAAATGCTTTGTTTATAATGCAAAGACTCTAAAAGATCGAGGTAAATTAGATTTCTCATCTCATGACCCCTTTAAAGATAAGGATCGGGATTGTAACCTAAAGTTGCAAATTGATAAAATGAACACAACTGGATGTTTTTTCCACTAGTTTGAAAAGATACATTCTCATTATCTAAATCTCAGAAATGACCGGTGCATGAAAAACAAATGTTTTGTCTGTCGTGTCTCGCCCTAAACAGACATATCTGACCCAGAAGCACAAAACCAGTCATATTTAATAGTTTTGCTGAATATATCATCTCTCTCTTGATGTATGGTTTGTTAGGAGGACAATATTAGTCTATAACTATATAAAGTTGTTCAAATGAAGTTCTTAGCAATGCATATTACTAATAAAAAATTAAGTTTTGATATATTTACCGTAGGAAATTTACTAAATATCTTAATGGAACATGATTTTTACTTAATATCCTAATGATTTTTGACATAAAAGAGAAATGTATAATTGTAACTCACACAGTGTATTGTTGTGTATTTCTACAAACATAGCTGTGCTGCTGATATCAGATGTTGTATATGTGGTTAAAAGCTTTAAGAAAGAGTCTGGTTTCATGGGATCTTTATCCCCTCTCTCCTGGCGTCTGTCAGCAGAAGATGATGCGTCAGGGGCCCGGGGCCGGCAGTGATTTCTGTGTGGACAGCCGGCCGTCGTGTTTAGCCGAGGACGGGAGACTCTCTCCGAGCCACTTTGATCTGTGCCCCACCAAGTTCTATCCGTCTGCTCCTCCTCAGCGGCCTCGGCAGATGTGCTTCACTTACCTGCCTCCTCCAGCCGTCCTCAAACCCACGCCGTGCCGCGAGGAGCCACCGCTGTCCCCGGGGCCCGCCGCCGCTCAGACCAACGACAAGAGCAGCAGCTCCAAGAAGAAGAGTGCGTCCGGGAGATCTGGGAAGCGCGGGCGTCCACCGGGCACCACCAAATCAGCCGGATACAGAACCAGCACAGGCAGACCCCTGGGCACCACCAGGGCCGCCGGCTTCAAGACCAGTCCTGGACGGCCCCTGGGCACCACCAGAGCTGCAGGGTATAAAGTGAGTCCCGGTCGCCCGCCGGGGAGCTTAAAGAGCCAGTCACGCCCGAGCAAACTGAGCTACAGCGCCTGCAGCGGAGCCGCGTTTCCCTACAGCATCATACACAAACCTGGAGCCGGTGACGCCGCGCTGAAGGAGGAGACCACCACAGAGTAACAACACCCTTCACTTGAGATCTTACAGCAGCTCAGACCAGACTCAGATCTGATCATACTCAGCCGTTTAAGATCAGGATCAGTGTGTTTCTTCTTCAGATCTGTAGAAATGTAGCACTGCATCAGTGTCTCATCAATGGATGCTCTGCAGTGAATGGGTGCCGTCAGAATGAGAGTCTGATAAAAACATCACAATAATCCACAGCACTCCAGTCCATCAGTGAACATCTGGAGAAGACAAAACCTGAAACACATCCAGCATTAAGATGATTTTAACTCAAACACATAGAGTCTATAATCATAATAACACTTCCTCCAGTGAAACAGTGTTCTGGTCTGAATCAGGAGAGAAATCTGCACAGATCAAGCAGCGTTTAAACAGATCTAAACTAATCTGTGAGAGACTTTTCACTGGAGGAAGTGTTATTATGGATTATTTGAGTTAAAATCATCTTAATGCTGGATGTGTTTCAGCTTTTGTCTTCTCCAGATGTTCACTGATGGACTGGAGTGCTGTGGATTATTGGGATGTTTTTATCAGACTCTCATTCTGACGGCACCCATTCACTGCAGAGCATCCATTGCTGTCAGTAGTATTACTTCTGCGATGTGTGTGTGTAGTTTCCCTCTGGCTTACAGTACGTTATGTGTGTGTACGCAGTAATGCTCACAACACCCTTTTTTGGGTAAAAATAGGAAAGATAATACTTTTCTGTAAAGAAACAGGATTCTCTGAATTATCGTCATTGATAATGTTTTCCCAATAAATACCAGAAATATTGTGATATATTTTTAGGCCCATATCACCCATCTCTATCTGTCTTTAATTACTCACCCTCAAATCGTTCTAAACCCGTGAGACCTCCATTAATCTTCAGAACATAAATTAAGATGTTTTTGATGAAATCCGAGAGCTCTCTGACCCTCTGTAGATAACAACGGTCTTACTCTGTGGATTGTGTTCTGGGGTGATCTCCTAAACGGTGTAAGTCAGAAGAAGAATTGATGAATCTTTGCACACAGTATTATAGCTTCGTGAAATTATGGTTGAAGCCCTGATGTCACGTGGATTATTTTAATGATGTCCTTGCTATGTTTCTGAGCCTTGATCGTGTAAGGATCCTTTCTGTCTATGGAGGTTCAGAGAGCTCTCGGATTTCATCAAAAATAGCTTAAATTATGTTCTGAAGATGAAGGAATGTCTCTAGGTCTGGAACAACATGAGGGTGAGTAATTAATGACACAATTTTCATTTCTGGGTGAACTAAGCCTTTAACTATCAGGGCTGGATGGACAGGCAAACTCATGAACAATAAAATATACAACGCTTTGCTTTCCAGCTCATTCATAAATCAAATTAAAACAAAGCAGAATATTCAGAAAAAAAATCAGTCACACTCTTTATTCATCATTTTGTAGAAGTAGAAATTAAGAATCTGACTGCCACCGTCACATCCATTCTTCTGTGAATTAACCCTTTAATGTTTGGCAGTGTATTTGGGTCAGTGTTTTCCATCAGTGTATGTTCTGCTGGTGTTTGCTGCTTTTGTCTGTTCATGAAATCATGTCATTTTTTCTTCTTCATCTAGAATGCCAAAAATGCTGTTCCAGGCTCCGCCGTTCCTCCTCAGCGGCTTCCCCGTACGAAACCAAAAAACCCCTCCGCCGATTAGCGTCATGCCATCGGAGGCCTTTCCCCCGGCGGCCGCGTGTCCAGACGGCGGTCAGTCGAGAAACACTCTGCCGGTACCCATCCACAGCGCTCTGCCATCATACTCCTGAACTCGTCTGCCTCACACACACACACACACACACACAGGCCACTGGACTCTGTTGACCGCAGCAGACCGTCTGGCCGTTTCTCTCTCCGCTGAAGCTGTAAATACGTCTCTGGTGCTCTGTGGTCACTCTGAACGTCCACTGCATGTCATGTTGGGTTGTTCGTGAGCTCGTTTCTTCAGCTTGATTTGCGTAGTGACACAATAACGTTTCATTTTCATAGTTTCACTGAAGTGTGTTTCTCCTTTCCAGCACTCCACCAAAGAACTCCAGCAGCTCTCTATAGCGTGTGCATGGACACACACACACACACACACACACACACACACACACACACGCTCTGTAATCACACACATCTATCACCACACGTCTTGTAATAGTTCCTTTTGTATTGTATTGATTCTTCTGACTCTGATGATTATTGTTGGTGTGGGAATGCTGTCAGCATCTTGTGAACAAGTGATGTAGGAATCTTCTCATGGTTTAATATCACGATGATTGAGGTGAGTAGTGTGTAGCCTGTTAGTAGCAATGTGTGGCATTAAGAGCAGGTTTATGTTCAATATCTGTTACATTCATATAATCAGTGACGTGAGCTTTTATCTTTTCCTTGTTTATTTACTTTGTAATACAGTTACAATAAGAAGAAATACATGTTTGTGGATGTTTTATTAAAATGTAACTAAATCAAGGAAGTCTTATTTCTGTTTATTTAATTTTACACCAGTAACCAAATAACTTTGGAATTGTATTTTGCTTTAATGGTTATAAAGTATACAACATAAACAGTAGTAGGCCTACATATAAGAACACAAGAATAGCCCATATCTTACAATCAAAGAAAAATACCACATTGATTTCATAGTTTTAGTTTTTGATATGGATTAAATAAATGTTTTGATCTCAACATCAAAATCCGTCGACCGAGGTAGAAATTACATTTACATTCAGTCATTTAGCACACTTTTTTTTTTTAAAGCCTCTTACAAATGAGGACAACAGAAGAGGTCAAAACCAACAAGTCAAGTCTCAGTTAGCTTAACGCAGTACACTTTGCAGGTGTTCTTTTTCCCCTGTACTAAGCTGGGACCATCAGGATGGAATGAGAGGTAGAGTTGAGTGTCATCAGCATAGCAGTGGTATGAAAAGCCATGTTTCTGAATGACAGAACCTAATGATGCCATGTAGACAGAGAAGAGAAGTGGTCCAAGAACTGAGCCCTGAGGCACCCCAGTAGTTAGATGTTGAGACTTGGACACCTCACCTCTCCAAGATACCTTATTTTAAACTACAGAAAAAGGGTTAAAATAGACAGCTTTATCTGTTATGTTTATATCCGTGTAATATCTAGTAATGTGGTGTATATTACTGGTCGTGTGCATAGCGGTTAAATAATACTGTTCCTAGGCTAATATAACTCTCCACTGCACTAAATTTAATTCATAATGCAGTTAAACACAAACCACTGTGATTGGTCCTTCCACAGAAGCGCACAGAAATGTAAGAAAAAACACATTCTGTTCCTGGACCAATCACAGTGGTTTGAGTCCGCTCGCTCGCCGTAGCTGCGCCGGATCCGGAAGCCGAATCTTTTCAGTCCATTTAAAGTAAACATCAACATTAAGATCTTCGCGAGCCATGCGCTGATTCTGAGCTCTGTTCGTGAACGGCGGCAGAATGGGCTCAGCACCGGACAGACTCCGTGGCGTGGCGGTCTGGCTGATCATCGCCGGACTCGTGCGTCTGTCACACGGAGGTATAAACACACCACACCGAGTCCTGACACAAACACCGGAGCGCTGATCTGACCGCTCTCTGTCTCCGCAGGCGCAGTGGACCCGGAGCCGGTGGAGCAGGTGTCGGGAGAAGCTTGCGCTGAGGGCCGCTGTGAGACCGAGACCGAGCCGCTGCTGTCCGCCGTCCTCCACAGCGACCCCGGGGACATCCCGAGCCTCACCGGCACCGAGAGCCGGAGCCCCAGAGTGACCTGCGACAGACGGAGCATCACCGAGCGCTCCACGGTGCAGATCCTCAACGCGTCTCAGGTGAAGCCCTGCAAGGTCGCATCAGAGACATTTATCATGTTACAGATGTCTATTATCAAATAAATTCTGTTCTTCTGAACTTTCTGTTCATCTGTGAATCCTGAAAAATAAAATGCATCACAGTTTCCACAGAAATATTGATCAGCAGAACAGTGTTCAACATTGCTAATAATTTAATGTCTCTTCATTACTGTGAGGGAAGGTTTAGGGTTGTGGTAGATGTAGACGTTAATAATCCATAACTTTACAGTAGTATTGTTCGTTGTTGAATTGTATACCCACTGTTTTAACGTGATGTAAAGAAATCTGACAGTGAAGGACAAATCAACAGAACACCGGCTTATTATAAGGTTATATAAAGAGATCGTGCGAGTATTTAGAGTAGATTTATTTTGTTGTTTAAATAAAAATGAAAATGAGTAGATCAAGCAGAGTTAGAACAGAGAGTGTTAATGAAGAGGGACTCAATGAAGACGGATGTAGAAACACATCTTCTGTATTGTGATTTACATCTGAGTGAAACGGAATGTGTGGGCGGGGCTTGGTTGTGTGCATCTGCTGCTGATTGGTTGTTGAGATGAGGGGGCGTGGCTCTCAGATGAACCCGATCCACAGATGAGTTGCTCACAGTAAGATGTTTTGGTTCCTCCGCAGGACCTGATGGAGCTCCTGAACGCCAGCAGCACTGAATGCTCCTTGGTTCTCTTTTACACCACGTGGTGTCAGTTTTCGGCAAACCTTGCCCCTCACTTCAACACCCTGCCGCGAGTCTTTCCCAGCATGCACTTCGTGGCGCTCGACGCGTCCCAGCACAGCAGGTTGATGAGTGAGGTTCTTCATGATGATGTGTCCCGCTGAAGATGTTTCTGTCTTCATCTTCTCTCTCTGTTCACAGTCTGTCCACGCGCTTCGGGACTGTGGCCGTCCCCAATATACTCCTGTTTCAAGGAGCCAAACCCATGGCCAGGTTCAACCAGACGGAGCGAACGCTAGAAACACTCAGCTCTTTCATCACGAACCAGACAGGTGTGCTGCTCATATTAACCCCTGAAGTGCCACCCGTTGGCATTAAAGTGCACTCTCCAAACTTAAATCACTGTAACTCAGGAACGCTTCAGAAGACAGGCGTGAGGTTGGGCTCTTCTTATGAGAAGACAATCTGCAGATTATTATCGCACAAGTGGAATCATTCCAAAATGTGATGTTATAGAAGTTTACATTAACTGGAAAGAAACCGTACCGTACCATTTTTTGCTTTTATTTCAAATAAATATTTTACTGAAGATTTTTGAATCCAAAATTGCTGTAAAATTAAAGGATTATGTCTAAATAAGGTATGTTTCAAATTTGAAGTTGGTATATTAGAAACCGCGGTTCCTGTGAGATTTTATTTAAGGCGTTATACCACAAACAGCCACCGGAGGCCATCAATGCTCCACTGATTCTTTTTTAATGCGTTTTTGTGACACAAATGTCTAGAAGGGGGAGGAGACTGCTTAAAGATTTTACACTACAATTTCCATGGTAATGCAATGTCTGATTTCAAAGGGGTTTCCACAGGACGAATTTGGGTGGTTTAAGCTTTCAAATGATGTAGAATGTGTGATAGGTGAGCTGTTGGCACTCATGGGGTTAAACTGATGCAGTGATGCGTACGCTGTGTGTGTACGACTCGGTGACTGTGTGTGGTTCCTCACCGTGCTGTAGGTTTTGAAGCGAGTCCAGATCAGACCGTCCTGGAGGAAGGACCTCTGCCTGCGGTTCCTGTCCGAGGCATCGACTGGCTCTTTGTGTTTTCGGTCCTGTTCCTGTCCGGCTTCGGTCTCTATGCCCTCCTCTGCTCGGACAGCGTTCTCCGGCTCGTTCCAGACCACGTGCATCAGGACTAGAGTCTCTCCCGGGGTTCTAGTGTACATATCTGCAGAATGAATGAGTGTATGAATGTAAAGAATCTGCTCATATTGTTTGGAATATCACCTGGTGTGTGTTACTGGACAAGAAAGACACTGGTATACAACATTAACTGTTAGCATACTTCTGTCAGTGCACTAGTGCTCCTTTGAGAACACAGCCCAGGATGGTAAAGCAATGGAAGAATGCATCGACCCACAATCCTTTGCACACATTGTGATTCATGAAAAGAGCCCGTGGGAAATGAATCAGCACTGAGCTCATCTGATTTCACTACGAACTGCAAGACAAAAACATTTTTTTAAGTGACATTACCTGTACTGCATTAATAAAAAGTCTGTTAATGTAAAGAATTTTACTATGAAGGATTTTTCCACAATTAATTTCATTAAGTATTCTGGACCAGTCGAAGACGGAGACCTTAATAAAGCAGACATTAATGTTTCATCTGTGACCCAGGAGCACAAAACCAGTCATAATTCTGAAATTGAGATGTACACATCATCTGAATAAATGATCTCTCCAGTGATGTGTGGTTTGTTCAGACGACAATATTTGTCTGAGATACAACTATTTGATAATCTGGAATCAAATGATGTTCTTAGCAATGCATATTACTAATCAAAAATGAAATTTTGATATATTTACAGTAGGAGATTTACTAAATATCTTCATGAACATGATCTTTACTTAATATCCTAATTATTTTAGGCATAAAAGAGAAATGTATAATTGTGACTCATGTCTATTCTACAAATATACGTCTGAGATACTGATGACTGCTTCTGTGCTGCAGGGACACATGTATATCATCAAAGGGTTATATTAGTGTTACTAGTATTACATCAGCAATTTATTTGTAATATTCAAACTTCTAATTCGTTGTTAATTAGTGATTGCAACATTTCAGTGCAGCCTTCACTAACAGCTGCCACTGTACACTGAACAAAATTATAAACACAACACTTTTGTTTTTGCCCCCATTTTTCATGAGAACTTTTTCTATGTACACACAAGGCCTGTTTCTCTCAAATATTGTTCACAAATCTGTCTAAATCTGTGTTCGTGAGCACTTCTTCACCTCACAGGTGTGGCATATCAAGATGCTGATTAGACAGCATGATTATTGCACAGGTGTTGTGTTCAGTGTAGATATACAGGTGCTGGTCATATAATATTTGAATATCATCCAAACGTTGATTTCACTAATTCCATTCAAAAAGTGAAACTTGTATATTATATTCATTCATTACACACAGACTGATACATTTCAAATGTTTATTTCTTTTAATTCTGATGATTAAACTGACAACCAAGGAAAATCCCAAACTCAGTATCTCAGAAAATTAGAATATTACTTAAGACCAATACATAGAAAAGTTTTTTAGAAATCTTGTAAAGTATGAGCATGTACAGCACTCAATACTGAGTTGTGGCTCTTTTGTCTGAATGACTGCAGCAGTGCGGCGTGGCGTGGAGTGGATCAGTCTGTGGCACTGCTCAGGTGTTATGAGACCCCAGGTGTCTCTGATAGTGACCTTCAGCTCTTCTGCATTCTTGAGATCTTCCTCTTCACAATACCCCACAGATTGTCTATGGGGTTAAGGTCAGGAGAGTTTACTGGCCAATTAAGAACAGGGATACCATGCTCCTTAAACCAGGTACTGGTAGCTTTGGCACTGTGTGCAGGTGCAAGTCCTGTTGGAGAATGAAATCTGCATCTCCATAAAGTTGGTCAGCAGCAGGAAGCATGAAGTGCTCTAAAACTTCCTGCTATACGACTGTGTTGACCTTTGACCTCAGAAAACACAGTGAACCAACACCAGCAGATGACATGGCCCCACAAACCATCACTCACTGTGGAAACTTTACACTGGACTCAAGCAACGAGGATTGTGTGCCTCTCCTCTCTTCCTCCAGACTCTGGGACCCTGATATCCAAAGGAAATGCTTATTTACTCTCATCAGAGAACATAACTGTGGTCCACTCAGCAGCAGTCCAGTCCTGTTTGAAGCGAGACGCTTCTGACGCCGTCTGTTGTTCAAGAGTGTCTTGACACAAGGAATGTGAAGCTGAAACCCATGTCTTGCATATGTCTGTGTGTAGTGGTTCTTGAAGCACTGACTCCAGCTGCAGTCCACTCTTTGTGAATCTCCCCCTCATTTCTGAATGGGTTTTGTTTCACAATCCGCTCCAGTGTGCAGTTATCTCTATTGCTTGAACACTTTTCTTCGACCACATCTTTTCCTTCCCTTCTCCTCTCTATTAATGTGCTTGGACACAGAGCTCTGTGAACAGACAGCCTCTTTTACAATGACCTTTTGTGTCTTGTGCAAGGTGTCAGTGGTCGTCTTTTGGACAACTGTCAGGTCAGCAGTCTTCCCCATGATTGTGTATCCTACAGAACTAGACTGAGAGATCATTTAAAGGCTTTGCAGGTGTTTTGAATTAATTATCTGATTAGAGCGTGACACCAGGTGTCTTCAATATTGAACCTTTTCACAATATTCTAATTTTCTGAGATACTGAGTTTGGGATTTTCCTTAGTTGTCAGTTATAAACATCAAAATTAAAAGAAATAAACATTTGAAATATATCAGTCTGTGTGTAATGAATGAATATAATATACAAGTTTCACTTTTTCAATGGAATTAATAAAATAAATCAACTTTGTTGATGATATTCTAATTATATGACCAGCACCTGTATGTATCCCTACATGCACTGCATGATCCAGCAGTCACTACTGTGACCATCAGCATGTTCACTCATTCTATGACCACACTCAACAAAACTGAATATAAATTAATTCATATATTAATACTAGACACCCTAAAGATAACATGTTCTAAAATTCTGTGTCATATCTTTGTGTTAACAAGCAGTCATCATCTTCCCATGGTGCAAAACAGGAAGTAAACTGCTCTGGTCATGTGACACTGCACACATTTCAACTGCTGGATCCTAAGGGGCCTCACTAGTGCGCACAGTGTGATTGTGATCAGGCGCGCTCGGGGCAGTCCTGCAGCGTGATGAGCTGGTTAATGTTTACTCTGAGGCCGAGCGCGGTTACTAAACTAACCCGCTGTTATCTGTCTGCTGACGCTGGCGCGGGGAAAATGGTAAGACATTATTCTCATTTCGCCAACGCTTTCTTTCGCGAATGTGCGTGCGGGAGTGTGACGTCGGCAGCTGCTCGACCAATCAGCGGCGTCGCTGCTGGAGGTCAGCGACTGATTGAATGCTAACACGATCTAGTATTTGGCTCCTAATCAAAGAAACAATGTTATTCCCAGAAAGGGAGGCATTCCGTGTTTATGGGTTTGTTGAATTTGAGACATAAGTTGCGTCCCAAATGAACCCCGATAGCGCCAGTCAACAAACCTCCAGCGCCATCTAGAGGACGCGTTTGGAATTACACGTTTTAAAAGCGATTCTATCTTTCTTTCTTTCTCTCTTTCTTTCTTTCTTTCTTTCGTTCTTTCTTTCGTTCTTTCTTTCTTTTGCTGGGGTATTTTGATTGTAACCTATAGTATAACAGACACCTTTTTATTATATATATATATACATACAAAATTAGTATAATTTCCGAGTACAAATTCGTCCTCAAAAGTAGGTAACGCAAATTATAAGCAATGTCAAACACACACAAATACAATGACAATGTATCCCAGATTGCCTTGTATGTAGTTTGCGTTATTTTGTCTGGTAAAAGTTAAAAAAACATGCTATTAAAACTGCAGTGAAAATTAATTTTTGATCGGTCTGATTGTTTTATAATTCTGTTCACCCGACAGATGGCGCAATAAACCCGTTATTTAACTGATAGCAAGTTTATTTGTTATAGCGCTTTTTACGATACAAATCATTGTAAAGCAACTTTACAGAAAATAAAATTTCTACAATATTTAGTAGTAGCTTATTAGTAGTGACTGTCAGTTTATGTGCATATGACAGGATTATTCAGAAAAATTAATACAAGATGTAGTCACCCAGACGATGAACATTATTAACAGCAGTTCCCACGTGGAAAAAACCTATATAAACATATATGTTTTAATAAAGGTTTTGATATAGGTATATATATATGTGTATATATATATAAATACACACACACCTATATACATGTATGCACGTATAAATGCACCTATATGTTCACCTATAATAGTAAAATTAAAATCCATAGGTGCTAGGCAACATAAATAAAAGTCCAAAATGTAGAAATGTACAATATTTATTTTCTCAAGATCAAGTACAAAACCAAAAATATAGTACAAGATCAAAAATAAGACAAAAAACCTGCTAGGCAACATAAATAAAAGTCCAAAATATAGAACTGTACATTATGTATTTACAAGAACAATCGAATAGTACAAGAACAAAAAACTGAACAGAATTTTTTTTTATCTTGTTGCTCTTCTCAGCTCCGTGAGCTCCGTGAATTAATAGATGTGCCTGTCAAAAAAAAAAAGTTCGGGGGTCCATCTCCGTGTGGACGGGGCCGAAGAAGTAACGTGTACTTACGGTTATCGATACAAATGTAGCGGAGTAAAGAGTACAATGTTTGCCTCTCAAATGTAGTTGAGTAAAGTCATGAGTACTCCCCAAAAATGATACTCGGGTAAAGTACAGATCCCTCAAAACTGTACTTAAGTAATGTACTCAAGTAAATGTACTCCGTTACTGTCCGGCTCTGTATATCATGTTAATATATTGCCATACTTTAATTCCATAACATGCCAATTACATGTGATACCAATTTCACGTGTTCGCATATACATAAGTTCTTGCATAATTTTTTTCGTTAATTCTTAATTTTTGCCTTGATAATAGAAAATATGAGCTAGGCATCATGTATTAATGAGATATGAGCTACAAAATGACCAGATCCTGCCATTAGCTATATAGAAGACATATCTTGTATGTATAGGTCTTATATGTGGATATGAAGAAGCAATACAGGAGACCTATATTTCCTGTATATGCACATACAGTATATGCACCTCAATTTTGCCTATATGTGCATATATCCACATATAGGTTCTTTCCACGTGGGTTATTATATGATGCAGTCACACTTGTAGCAATAATTGTTAGTTCTGTTTGTTGATTCAGGGTTAGCATCATCTGAGGTCCTCTGAGGGTCAGCATCATCTCTTCTCAGGTGTTCTGGATCCAGACTGGAGCTTGTGTAAATCCTAGTTACCACGGGATGAAGATCCCAGCAGAAACAGAGAAACACATAGAGACATCATTAGCATAGCTGCTGTTCCAACAGAGTTAAATTAATTAGTTTAACCCAAGCTAAAGAATAAGAATGCGCATTTGATCAGATGCAACTACACTCACAATTTAAGAGATGCATTATTCAAATGCTTGGCGAAAGAGATGTGTTTTTAATCTAGATAGGTAGTCAGTGCAGAGACTGTAAAATTGGGGTAATATGATCATATTTTCTTGACCTGGTAAGGACTCTAGCTGCTGTATTTTAGACTACCTGTAGCTTGTTTATTGACGAAGCAGGACAACCACCTAGAAGTGCATTACAATAGTCCAGTCTAGAGGTCATGAATGCATGAACTAGCTTTTCTGCATCAGAAACAGATAACATGTTTCGTAGCTTGGCAATGTTTCTAAGATGGAAGAATACAGTTTTTATAACATGGGAAATATGATTTTCAAAAGACAAGTTGCTGTCTAATATAACACCCAGATTTCTGACTGTAGAGGAAGTAACCGTACATCCGTCTAGTTTCAAATTGTAATCTACTAGGTTCTGTGTACTGTTTTTTTGTCCAATAAGTAATATCTCTGTCTTATCCGAATTTAATAGGAGAAAATTATTGGTAATCCAATTTTGAACACACTCTGTTAGCTTAGATAATTTAGAAGTTTAATCTGGTCTCGTTAAGATATATAGCTGAGTATCATCAGCATAATAGTGGAAACTAATCCCGTATTTTCTAATAATATTACCATGGGGCAACGTGTATATTGAAAATACCAGAGGACCTAGGACGGATCCTTGTGGCACTCCATATTGTACTGGTGATAAATGATATGACTCCCCATTTAAATAAACAAAATGGTAAAGAAACATGTTTTAGTATTAGTTCTTTAAAAGTACATATTAGTATCTTTGAAAAAAAAGCATAATTTTTAATTTTAATTTTCCATTAATTCAATTTTTTTAACAATACTAAATCACTATGGATGATTTAACTAACTTGATTATGCTATCATTTTAATCATTTTAAAGGTTAAAATCTAACATTTTAAATTTACATTAAACAAAAAAAAAATTGGTATGTTGAGGTTACGTTGTAATAATTTGGTTTGATACACAGGTAGTTTAATGTTATGTGTTAAGTGGTTTTTAAAATACATTTCTGAATGCATAAAGGTCTAGACCATGGAAGAAGGAAGTTTTGAATCTTTGCAAGTATAGAAAACACAATGTGCAATTTTATCTGTACTACTGCACACTATTCACACTCCCTCAATCTGAGTGAAAGTTTAATCTCATTATGTGTTAATTTACTGATGTGATATGATGATATGATGATGTGTTGTGTGCAGGCCACAGACTGGCTGTCCTCCGCTGAGCGAGAACAGTTCCTCATGGAGCTGAGGGCCACCGGATGGATGGAGGTTAAGGACCGCGATGCTCTCTACAAGGAGCTGAACTTCAAAACCTTCAACCAGGTCAGCCACTCGACACACCTTAAATGTCTCCGCACAGCTGACACGACTGTCTCCGCACACCTAAACTACTGACACGACTGTCTCCACACACCTAAACTATTAACACAACTGTCTCAGCACATCTAAACTGTCTCTGCACAACTAAACTACTGACACAACTTTCTCAGCACACCTTAACTGTCTCTGCACAGTTAAACTACTGACACGACTGTCTCTGCACACCTAAACTGTCTCAGCACACCTAAACTATTAACACGATTGTCTCAGCACACCTAAACTGTCTCAGCACACCTAAACTATTAACACAACTGTCTCAGCACATCTAAACTGTCTCTGCACAACTAAACTACTGACACAACTTTCTCAGCACACCTTAACTGTCTCTGCACAGTTAAACTACTGACACGACTGTCTCTGCACACCTAAACTGTCTCCGCACACCTAAACTATTAACACGATTGTCTCAGCACACCTAAACTGTCTCAGCACACCTAAACTATTAACACGACTGTCTCAGCACATCTAAACTGTCTCCGCACACCTAAACTAATGACACAACTGTCTCTGCACACCTAAACTAATGACACAACTGTCTCCGCACACCTAAACTATCGACATGACTGTCTCAGCACACTTAAACTGTATCTGCACACCTAAACTAGTGACACGACTGTTTCCACACACCTAAACTACTGACACGACTGTCTCCACACACCTAAACTACTGACACGACTGTTTCCACACACCTAATCTACTGACACGACTGTCTCCACACACCTAAACTACTGTTACGACTGTCTCCACACACCTAAACTACTGTTACGACTGTCTCCACACACCTAAACTACTGACACGACTGTCTCCACACACCTAAACTACTGTTACGACTGTCTCAGCACACCTAAACTGTCTCCGCACACCTAAACTATCGACATGACTGTCTCAGCACACTTAAACTGTCTCTGCACACCTAAACTACTGAAACGACTGCCTCCACACACCTAAACTACTGACACGACTGTCTCCACAGACCTAAACTACTGACACGACTGTCTCCACACACCTAAACTACTGACATGACTGTCTCAGCACACTAAACTACTGAAAAGACTGCCTCCACACACCTAAACTACTGAAAAAGACTGTCTCCACAGACCTAATCTACTGACACGACTGTCTCCACACACCTAAACTACTGACATGACTGTCTCAGCACACTAAACTACTGAAAAGACTGCCTCCACACACCTAAACTACTGAAAAAGACTGTCTCCACACACCTAAACTACTGACACGACTGTCTCCACACACGTAAACTACTGACACGACTGTCTCAGCACACCTAATCTACTGACACGACTGCCTCCACACACCTAAACTACTGACACGACTGTCTCCACAGACCTAATCTACTGACACGACTGTCTCCACACACGTAAACTACTGACACGACTGTCTCCACACACGTAAACTACTGACACGACTGTCTCAGCACACCTAAACTACTGACACGACTGTCTCCACAGACCTAAACTACTGACACGACTGTCTCAGTACATCTAATCTACTGACACGACTGTCTCCACACACCTAAACTACTGACACGACTGTCTCCACACACGTAAACTACTGACACGACTGTCTCAGCACATCTAATCTACTGACACGACTGCCTCCACACACCTAAACTACTGACACGACTGTCTCCACACACCTAAACTACTGTTACGACTGTCTCAGCACACCTAAACTGTCTCCGCACACCTAAACTATCGACATGACTGTCTCAGCACACTTAAACTGTCTCTGCACACCTAAACTACTGAAACGACTGCCTCCACACACCTAAACTACTGACACGACTGTCTCCACAGACCTAAACTACTGACACGACTGTCTCAGTACACCTAATCTACTGACACGACTGTCTCCACACACCTAAACTACTGTTACAACTGTCTCAGCACACCTAAACTGTCTACGCGCACCTAAACTACTGACATGACTGTCTCAGCACACCTAAACTGTCTCCGCACACATTAACTACTGAAAAGACTGCCTCCACACACCTAAACTACTGAAAAAGACTGTCTCCACACACCTAAACTACTGACACGACTGTCTCCACACACGTAAACTACTGACACGACTGTCTCAGCACACCTAAACTGTCTCCGCACGCCTAAACTACTAACACAACTGTCTCTGCACATCTAAACTGTCTCCACACAGCTAAATTACTAAAATCACTGTCTCCGCACAGTTAAACCACTAACACAACTGTCTCAGCACACCTAAACTACTGACACGACTGTCTCCACACACCTAAACTACTGACACGACTGTCTCCGCACACCTAAACCATCTCTGCACAGCTAAGCTACTAAAATGACTGTGTCCACACACCTAAACTACTGACACCTAAACTGTCTCCGCACAGCTAAACTATTAACACGACTGTCTCAGCACACCTAAACTACTGACAAGACTGTCTCCGCACACCTAAACTGTCTCCGCACAGCTAAACTACTGACACGACTGTCTCCGCACACCTAAACTGTCTCCGCACAGCTAAACTACTAACACCACTGTCTCCGCACAGCTAAACCACTAACATGACTGTCTCAGCACACCTAAACCATCTCCGCACAGCTAAACTACTAACACAACTGTGTCCGCACAGCTGAACCACTGACACGACTGTCTCCGCACACCTAAACTGTCTCTGCATAGCTAAACTACTAACACAACTGTGTCCGCACAGCTAAACCACTAACACGACTGTCTCAGCACACCTAAACTGTCTCCGCTGAGCTAAACTACTAACACGACTGTCTCTGCACACCTTAGTTGCAGGTGTAACCCAAGCACTTTTTCCCAAACCCTTGTTGAGGAGTATGTGCTTTGATGGCTGAGTGAAGACAGAAAAACAATACTTTTATAAATGTTCATTTATTTGATCCATAATACAGTAAAAATGGTGAAATAGTATTAGAATATAAATCAGCTGTTCTGTGTCAATCTCTGTTAAACTGTAATGTATTTCTGTGATGCGCAGCTGTATTTTCAGCATCATTACTCCAGTCTTCAGTGTCACGTGATATTCAGAAATCATTCTGATATGCTTCTTTACTGCTCAAGTTGTTCTCTAGCTTCGGTGTTTATAAAATTATATTAGTGATCATTGTGTTGTTGCTGTTGCTAGAGATATACAATTATTCAAGCAGGAACCACAAATTATTGTAAGTGCTGCATGAAACATTTTAATACTGTAGACAAGGTCCTCGCTCAATTTGACTGGGACAATATTACATTAATCCCAGATATTGGAAGTGCTTGGAAATATTTTATGACAATTGTATTATTTATTATTGACAAGTATGCACTTATTAAAAAATGTTTTGGGATAAACTGTGAATCTCAACTGCATTGTCTGACCTCATTCACGAGCGGGATGCTGCAGGGGCTAAGGCCAGACAAACCAACTTAAATCCTGACTGGTTGAACAGCTGTTTAACAGCTTCAAAACAAATGTATTGTTGTATTTACACCCACATAAACTTTTGTCTATCAACCAATCAGGATTTCATAAAAAAACAGCACCATTAAGGCTGTTGTAATTGACCTTGTGGAGTCCCTAGATGGAAAACACCACTGTGCGTGTCTTTCAATTGATTTAACTAAAGCATTTGATACAGTGGAGCATGAGATTATGTTAGATAGGCTTAGAAGTGTTGGTGTATCAGACAATGTAGTCTTGTGGTTTAGTGTTTATTTAAAGGGAAGAATTCATCAAATCAGACTTAATGTAAGTTGGCACGGGAGTCCCCCAAGGATCTGTATTGGGGCCATTATTATTTACTATATATATAAATTGTCTAGATGTTAATATTGAAAATCCAAGGTTCCACTTTTATGCAGACGACAACAAGCTCTGGATGATTTAAAATCAGCATTTGATATTATTCAAACAAGGTTTTGTTCTTTAAAGTTTATCTTAAATGTCGAGAAAACTAAATTTATCTGGTTATCAAATTCCAAATTCCAGAACCACACTGACCCCAGAAACACATCTCAGTGTTTTTAAGCCTTCTCTCTCTCTCTGTTTCTCACTCTCTCTCTCCCTTTCTCTGTCTCTCTCCCCTCTCTCTCTCCCCTCTCCCCCCTCCCCTCTGTCTCTCTCTCTCTCTCTCTCTCTTTCTCCTTCTCCTTCTCCTCATGTCAGTCTGTATTACCGTGAGGCACAGCAGAGCTGTTCTTGGCAGCTGTTGAGGTTTTGATCAAAATTATTTCTTTCACAAACAATCAGATTCGTTAAAATGTTTCATGTGCCTCAGAAAACCACTAACTATCCTATCAGTCCCTCTGTTTCTCTTTCACGCTGTCTTTTGTTCACTTTGTTTGCCTCTCCTTGTAATAGTGACCTCACTGTTTTCCATTTGCACATCTCAGTCATTCTCTTTCTCTCTTCTGCATGTGTTTGGTTCTCGGCATCCTTCATCATCCTGGACTTTAGACAAAGTAATGTCATTAAATGTTGCATGCACTTACAAAAAGAAAATCAGTATCATCTTCAGTATTTTTGTCTTGTTTTCCAGTACAATCTGTAGATCAAGATATATTTACTGGATATGTAAAATGAATACACAGTCTTGTTTTCTGAAAAATGTATCAAAATTATTATTATTATTATTTTTTTTTTTTTGAAGAACAAACATCTTTATTTACATTCAGAGACCATATTGTGTTCCATTCAATTTATCACTTAAATTTGCTCTTAAAAATGTGTTACATTTTCAGAAAGTCTGTTCAGGGAATGTCCTCTAACAGAGTCTGTTGTCTCAGAGCACTTGAGTTCTGATCAAAATCAATAGATGCATCAGTTATTTTAAGAGACAACGAACCCTTTAGTCCTTCCTCTGATTTTGGTGTCCACAGTAAAATATGTGCCCTCAAACAAAACCAACAGTGAGCCATTGATGTGGAGTAAATGCTCAAACTCTGCGATTTAAATGGTCAAACTATGTTGCATGTCAATGCCGTATTATTACCTTTCTCCAAAGATTTCTGCACATTTGGGAGAGCATTATATGAAGCCGATTGGCAGCTGTGGGCATCAGGAGGGCCGGAGCCCCTGAGAGGAGCCGTAATCACACTCATTTATGTTCTGAAGCGTCCGATGCAAGGCGTTCGCCCGGTCTGTGTGCGTTTAGGCCGCTGAGCCCAATCCGGCAGCAGCACATGTGTTTGGAAGCGCAGCAGGGAACGTCCACATGCGCTCATCAGTGCTTTATGACAATCATGCCGTAATAACAGAAAATGCCCCTAAAGTGGTGTACGGGGTAACGTGCGGTGGTGGTTCTGATTATTGGAGATGAGGGCCTGTAACATGTCAAGACTAATTACCTGCTCCTGACAGAGCGAGGCGTCGCTCCACAATACAGAGCAAACGACAGACCCCAGAACCTCCGTCCTTGACCTCTCTAGTGCCTTTTAGTCTGCCGCATGTGTATCTAATGTTGAACAACACTAGATTGTAAAATGCTGTTTGTGTTTGTGATTCAGTGCTCAGAGCTCAGTTTGAAGCGTGAGCTCAAGTCAGATCAAATTGGACCAGCTCAGTAATCAAAGCTTATTTTAACTTGTTTTTTTTTGCCTGCCAGAAACCAAACGTCAAAAAGGAAATGTTTTGGCGAACGTTAACATGCCCCGCGATTGAATAATGGCCAATATTCCTAATGAAAGCTGAGCAGAAGCAGACCATGTGCTTAAATTGCAGATGGAGTCGAGTTGCAGGATTTTGTCAATCACTTTAAATGGATAACAGGACGGTTTGCTTGATAGCCGGTTTGATAAAATAGCCAATTGTGTTACATCATGTGTTCCGCAAATTGCTTACAATATACGACACTCGTAATTACCTCCCCCTCTTTTTTTAAACTACTCCTGTTTCATTATGAGCGCGTTTGGCCAAGCCCACAGATTTGTCTGCGAAGGCTTGTGTACAATGGCGGTTCAGTTGACTTAATTAGCGAAGGAAGTATTTAAAGGCTTAATTGAGATTGCATTGGGAAATTGCTCTGAAATAGCCAGTGTGTTTTTTTCACAGGCGGTTTGGCTCGAGTTAGATCTGACCTCTGATTGGAGGATGCAGTAACTCTGTCCTCCTCCAATCTCAGCTCAGCTAAACATCTGAGCTCACATACTCACGCTATTTAGATTGAGACTTCCTCTGAAACAGTTGCTGCACTGGACTCAGAGCATCTCTATTCACTTTGCCAAAGCTGCAACCCATTCCTCTGTTCAGTATATACAGTGGGTTATTGCATTTAACTATGTGTGCCTTGTTAAGTTATTACAAATATATGCCTCTAAAAATCGGTATTCACAGTTAATATACTGTTCAGCTTTTTAACCCTCTGGTGCTATTCAGTCAATTTCGACCCCAACTTTTTATTTATTATTACTATTACTTTATTCGGAATGGTACAAAACATGGTAAAAGATTTGGCATTTGCTATGTGAACACACACACACACACACACACACACACACACTCTCTCTCTCTCTCTCTCTCTCTGTTAAAAATGACCACAATGGAAAGGAATGGCAAGTGATTTTCATCTAGTGGAAAACTGAAAGCTCAATGTTTTTGAGATGGAAACACAACTTGTTTAAATTTATGGCTTTGATTTTCAAGCAGTTTTAGAGTAAAACATGTTTTGGAACAAAATAACATCTATATCTTTTTTAGCTTCAATTACTTATTTTCTCTCTTTTTTCACTTAAGCAAAAATCTCCCAAGTGTTTTCTTTAAAAGAGACCAAACTTAATGCCGTGCTCACTCAAGATTTATGACTGTTTAAGTTGTAAATTTCAATTTCAGGTCTATCCTCAAAAATTGGTAACAGTTAATAGATAAATCATCCATACTTTAGTACCATAAAATATAACTCTAAAGATATTCATTAAAAATGATAATAATAAAGTAAATTAATAAATTAAATTAAATTAGTACATCAATTTAACTGAAATAAATAAATAAATGTCACGACAGGCCAGCCACACCAGAGTTCGCCCTTATTTGGTGTTGATCTACTAATAATTGAGGAGAACCTGTCTGGTGTAATATTGTGGTGTTTAATCTGTGTGCAAGATGAGTTGAGAGAGTCCTGTGATCTTCCATTGCTGCGTCTGTTTTCTTCTCCTCAGGCGTTCGGCTTCATGTGTCGAGTGGCTCTGCAAGCAGAGAAGATGAACCATCATCCAGAGTGGTTCAATGTTTATAACAAGGTAATAACTTCAAACAGAGCCACATATTTCTCACTCTTGAGCAGCAGTTTATAAAGTTTTTCCAAATGTTTAACATGAATCCACTGTGTTTGAAGTACACGAGAGGCCACACACATCAGGCCTTTGAAAGTGTCGCATTTGCACGGCAAACAATCACACTATGTAGTGCACTAGCTCACATTTCATGTCAGTTCGAGTGAGAAAACTGGAGTGAGCGCTGGGAAATAATCCTGACGATCTGTTGTGGAAATTTTCTTTGTGAAATAAGCAGTAGTGGTTTCGTAAATCAGCTTACTGTGCGGTAGGCTGACTTCTTTATTAAAGTAATTGCAGGACTGGACAAGCTTGGGCTGTTCTCAGTGCTCACTACTGCAGTCGCCCACCACAGAAGACATCACTGTGACATCAGCATAAACATGAAACCTAGCATTTATAATGATAACAATAACATGAGTGAAATAAGTAGAGGACCCAAAACAGAGCCCTGAGGAACACCCATAGTGATCTGTAAAGGTGTGGATATATCAAAAGCTAGCTGTTGATCATGACGGAGTTTCTGGCTGTTTTTCAGGTCCAGATCACTTTATCGACACATGACTGTGGAGGACTGTCAAAGAAGGACATTCGACTGGCCAAGTTCATTGATAAGGTGGCTCTGTCCCTGTAGAGGCTCGTCCTTATTGAACGTACATTCATTTTCAATATTTAAAATCTTTTGTATTTTCTCAAAAAGAGAAATGGTTCATTTGTTAATTCACACGTGTGTTTCAAATTTGTTTTATTTTATTTGGATCTACATGATTCTGGTAAATGCATATCAAACAGATGTTGGAAAACTGTTAATAGATACATTTCATATTCATTAAATATCTGATACAATTTTCCCTCTTTACTTCTGTATCGATGGATACTTGTTCACTATGCTGCCCTTCAGACTAAACGTGTACACTCCCTGCGCTTTAAGATGAGCTCTTAAGTCCCCTTCACAGGGCGCTGTTGGACAATAGGAAGTAGAAGTGATGACCAAATGAAGCCTCGTGAACTACTGAAGGCTTTCAGGAAAAGATTAAAATCGTCACAATTGAACAATATAATAAACAATATTAGCAGCCAAAAGCCTGTCAAAGACGCTCTGTAGGATGAAGCATCCACCACACATTCCACAGATCGATTCAAGTTACGTGCACAAATAAAAGCCTTACAGTTTGTTCTGGTATATTAATTTACCCATTGAACTGTCAATTTTAGTATCAGTACGAATGTCAATATGATGAAATAGAAGAATAATGTACACACATGAATTGCACGTGAAAAATTTAAAATTTTCCTGAAATAATTTGGATTCTTCATAATACTTGTATGACTGGACATCTAAAATGTAACCGAATAAGTCTGAATTAAAACTTACTCGTAAAGAAGATCTGGATCGAATATTCCGACACACAAAGTGAGTCTCGCACGTGACTGGACAGAAAGTGTAGCTTCTGTTTGTCATTGGTCACGTGATTTCTAGGTAAACAACACAAGCTTAAAATTGAAGCTTCATCTGGCACGCCCCTTTCTTCTCAACACTAGCTCGAATGTCACATCACTAGGAATTAGCTGACCGCTCTCTACATAGGCAGTTACTAAACGTTAATGAGTTGATGTGCTCGAGGAAGGCAGACACACAAATAAGCTCCCAGTTCATACTCTTACAAAAGTTTGTACGTTAGTATATTGCTAAGCTAAATAAAACAAAAACAGACAACACATGCATTTTTTTTTTTATTAGAGCTGTTTTAATCAACATACTGCAAAATAAAATTAATTAAAAAAAAAAATTTATGTTCACAATACATTTTGTGATTTACTAATATTATCAGGGTAGGGGATAAAGGAATGAGGTGAGGACTCACTGATGCAGGAGAATGGGCTTTTATTGGCAAAAATAAAACAAACCAAGGCTGCATCCGAAAACTGAAACATTCTGACTTCGGGCGTCGCATTCCAAAGTAGGAAGGCATCAAGGCACGTCCGAAATCAGTGCCAGCTTCATTTCCTGTCTCCTGAAATGCCTTCATATGGCCGATTTTTGAAGGCAGCGTACATGTATCCTTCGCTGCCTTTGGTATTCCACAATCCTGTGCGTTCCATTCTGTGACAGTTAAGCCAAAAAATAAAGATGGCGTCTGAAAGTTGCGGACTGTGGTCAGTTTGTGTGTAAATGTATGTTTCTGAACAACCTTTTCCACTTTTTATATAATTTCTAGCGAGAAATTAATATAGCAGCAATTAAATATACACAGTTATCACCAAAACTCTCTATAATTTGCTGTAGATCAGTAAACCAAAAGCCAAAAGCAAAAACACTGCCTGCAAAGTCATTGCCTGATTAGACAGCAAGGCAGCAAGTCAAATGCCTGAGTTTTCGGATGCAGCCCAAAACTACCCCATAGGGGAAAACAGGCTGTCAACCAGGCTTGGCAAGACAGGACAGGATACATGCAATGATGAACTGACCCGGGACTGCAAACAGGGAGCAAAAGAGGAGGGTAATGAGGAAAACACAGGTGGGGCTAATTAACCAATAATCAGGAAACAAGATGGGTGTGGACAAGAAAAATGACATGAGAGCACATTGCTTTTGTCTTTGTTTCTTGTGTGCCATGTGCTCTCATGTCATTTTTCTTGTCCACACCCATCTTATACAAAACAAAAACACAAGCACATGGCCAGGAAAACAAGACACATAATAAATCTGTAATAAATAATTTCAGAATGGTTTGTGTACCAAACTCCATGCATTTCATTTGTAATGACAGACCTATATTTCATTTTAGTCAGTTTATAAGCATGCAGCATTTTGACTGTACCACTTTACTTGGGCTACACATAATGACAACACATTTCCATAATTTCTTAGGACAAAAAAGAGCATAGAGTATGTTTCATATAGACGTGGTGTGCACCTCGGTGAGCCGACAGAGATTACATAATTTTAAACAAGACTACTATTTAAAATAATGAAAGGAATACAATTTCTGTAACCATTTAACCAATGTTTAACCAACCATGTTTATTTTGTTTGCTGTGCATCAATTTTATGAAAGTGCTTTGGCTTTAAAAATGTATATAAAATACATACCAAATGCACCATAAAATTATCATAAAAAGTATTTTATTTGTGTGCTGTAATATGAATATCTGGTTTGCATGTGGTTGTGTGAGGAACAGATGCAATTGCAATCTTCTTCTACATCCTCTGTTGAGACCATAAGTGTCTCTTACGGTCCCTTTTATTAAGAATTCAATTACGACAAGCATTATATTCCCTCACTTATAAGCTCATTTTGTGCATTTATTTTCAGTATTTGGTAAAACATCCATAACATAGTGTTATGCAAGGATTGATCATTTCTATACCATGTGAGTATCGCCAATGATTTCCACACTTACCAGCACTGTATTAATGGCTACTTTTTTTGTTTGTTTCTATCCAGGAAATGACTCCACATCCACAAACACAGTCATGACCAGTATATCACAAAATATCTTATTCACTTGATTTTGTTGTTTGGTAAAACTTCTATAGTAGACTCTACAGTACTTGTTTTCCACTGGTTGATTGCTATCATAATCAAAGTTTACTCATAATGATTTCAAAGCTGAAGGTATAGAATGGGTCTATTAAGCTGCATTATTCGCAGGAGATCGTAGGTCAACTGAGCTGTTGGTTTCTAGCAGGTCACTTGTATCAGCCAGCAGGTCATTTTAAGTGCTCTCATTATTAGTCGCTCACTGCTTCGCTCCTCATCTGCTTTAAATTGCTTTGTTGCATTACCAATGGCCAATCTAATAAACTCACTCTTTACTAAAGGGTACTGCACCAACTCTTTCCACAAACCTTGGACGTTGTGTTAAAACAGAGCTAGCTTGAGTCAGCAGTAGAAAATAACATCTTCAGGAACTGTAGTCTGGCATTGCTTGCAAGAGTAGTGTTTCTTGCCTGCTGCTGGAAGTCAAATGTTATGGTGTTTGGGCACTAGCCAGAGAAGTCAAATATCTGCAAATCAAGATAACGAGGTCTCCTCATGTCCTTGCATTTAAATACATTTTACAGAGTTAAATTTCAACCCGAACCGCACTGGTGTCACCTGTGTGATAAACAAACTGTGGTCCAGGCCCTCCAATAAGATACTGGCTTCGTCCCCAGAGCGTCCATATATTTGCAGAGAGTTTCACACAGGTCTGTGAGTGTTTACCATGCCCCAGTCAAACTCTGAAGAAAAGTTGATATTTACCAGACTAGAAATGGTTTCAAATCTATTTTCTAAAGAGTTTAGAATCCACCAATCCACTAGAAAGTTTGCACAAATGAAAGAAATTCAACACCACTGTCCAAGTCCCAGTGTATTCAGTGAAATTCAATAATGAAAATATTTAAACAAGGTGATTTTGACCTTGAGGAAAACTTTGATCGTTAAACAAAACCTAATTGCCATTGGCAGATGGTGACTCAGTAGGTGGGTGTAATCTATAGGTGTTTTTAAACTTCTTCCAATTTTGGCACACTGCACTGTCTACTGGCTTCAGAAAAAAAAAGAAAATCCAAGAAACTGCCAAGAAAGTTGCTTTGTTGATGTAGCCCGTACATAGTATTGTGAAAGACTGGCAGCTTCTCCTGCAAGATCTCATTCCCAGAGCAGGGTAAGAAAGCACAAAACTGCTATATTAACTTGCTGAAAGAAGTCCACCTCGTGGCCGAGCCAACTCTTTGTGCCATTGGTAAGGAGTATGCTCCAACAGGACAGCACTTCCAAACTAGCAGCACACATCAAGTGCTGGATGTTTAACCTCAAGGAGATCAGGCAGAGCGGTTGAGTTATCTCAGAAGAAACATGGATTTACTAATCGGGTGCTGAGGTAAACCCATCCCTCCAAACGAGCTATCGCATTACCGAACATCTGATAAATGTGATTACAGATGAACTGGACATAGATGTCATTAAAACATTTATCAGTGAGTGGTGTAGTTTCATCATGTTAGTCCCCGAAAGGATGGAGCGCTTTTGAATGTAGAGTGGAGACTCTTCCAGCAACCGTTCCTCTGCAGACAGATGCCTCTGGAGTCAGTGGAAGGGAATTACATATCAACGGCTTTCCTGACCTGGATTTCCCTGAGAGCCGTGATACTCTAGAAGAAGGGTTTGGCTAGAACATGGCCCCTGGATTCCCTCCGTTTCTACCTTCTGGGGAGACCCTTCGTGCTAGAGACAGACTATCAACTTCAGTGACTGGAATGCATGAAGGACTCCAATGCACAAATTACAGTCTCGCTCCCTTCAGTCCTACAAACTCAATGTGAAATATTATCTTGTTTCTCAAATATTGTTAGAGGGGCCAAAGCGTGATCCCAGCTGTCCTCTAAAACAGCTCCTATAGCAGACACTGGGGTTAGATAAACTGGCCCCCTGAGGACCGACCCAACAGACATCAGCCATATAGCTCATACATGCAGCAAACATTTTACCTCTTAAAAGAGCTGAAAGGACTTTTATCAATGTTTTATACCCTTGCTGGAATAATGATAGTGGACGCCGAGTATGGTGGTGGAGTATGGTTTCAGGGTGTCATATCATCTATTGTGTGGTATCATATTAATCTGTTTAATGTACGTTTACCCATGAGTGTAAACTGTCAGATAATAGAGATGCTAGTCTGTAACTAGCGTTCAGTAAGATTAGTTATTATTGAAGAGTGCTGTTATTGAAGAATTGCAGTTCTTGCTTTGAGGTTGTTTCTTTGATTTATTTGGAGTTGGAATAATTGGAGTTCAGTATATTGTATTGTATATTTATTTCCTTATTTTGTCACATTTTGCTGTCTGCTGGTTTGGGCTGGCAGTGTCCTCCATTGACACCTTAATTCACACCTTAGCTTTATTCAGTTTCTCAAGAAGACTCGTGTGGTCAAGCCAGGAGGTGTAACCTTTCATAACTCCTTCCTGTTTTAGCCATTCTGTAATATTAAAGCCTGCCACAGATCCAGTCACTCAATGATCCTTTCATCCTATTCCTGTTCCAGCCAAAAGTTGAAGTCTGGCACGGTCCAGTAACAGTAACGGTAACCTGCTGTAGATGCTGTAACTAAACCCTCTGACTGCAAGAGTCATCATCCTCCACTGACAGCCAGGGGTGCGTTTCCCAAACACAACTATGGTCGCAAGTTCTGTCATTACCAATAGAGTTCAATGGAACTAATGACCAGTGTTATCTAAATACGCAGCATAGAAACCTCAGCTATGGAGGTAGAGTAATAACTGTCAGAACCCTTTACTGCAGGGGGTCCTGCTGAACATAGGAGATATTTTGAAGAACCAAACAGTTGACTTCCACAGTACTGTGTCAGTGTCAGTCAGTGGCTAACTGTCTGGTTACTCGCAATCTTCAGAATATCTTCTTTTGTGTTCAGCAGAAGAAAGAAACTCATTCAGGATTGGAACTTGATGGAAATTTGATTTGATTGAAAATTTAATTTTTGGGTGAACTATCTTTTCTAAGACAGTTTCCACTCAACTAAATACACTACTGAAGCTGCTGGATTTAGGTTTACAGGTAAAGTTTTTCCATAAATTACATCACTTCAGTCCATTACAATAGTATATTGTTTTTAATTTAACTGGTAATCGGAAAAGAAAACCTTAAGTCTGTCTTTTAGTGATCATCTATCTATATGTTTCTTAGTTTGTGAAACTGACTGAGGAGGGCAGAATCAGCAATAACAGCCGCTAATGTGACACAATCATCTGAATGGAGTTGTTCATCCTCGGCTAGTGTGGCCAAACTATATCAGTTTGTATTATATTTATTCCACTGGTTTAAATATTGTTTATCACTATACCTGTGTTTTAAGGATCCCTTTTAAGTCTTGTAAGTTTTTTTAAATACATAATTCGATTAATACTTTACCTATCAATGCCCACATCATATGTTAATTACAAAAATTATTTCAATTAGGGGATAAAATGGGTAACTCTTTAAGTATAGTCCTTGTTATACATTGTACATATACTTAACATTAGTACAAAAAAAATTATGCATAATTCCATGCCATAACCTTAAACCTTAGCCTTAAGTAAATGCATGTATTATTATTAAACAGTACTTGAATTTACAATCGCACTGTAAAACGGACACCTTGAAATAAAGTGTAACCAAAAATGTATTAGCCTACTCTTTTTTTTCTTTAATTATTAATATTATTATTATTATTATATTACAGGTACTGAAAAATACGCACAGGAACACAGTAGTGTGATGTTTATTTTTTAATCCCCAGAAGAACGTATTGTAGAATTCACCCTATAGGTCTTTACCCGATATATATATATAAATATATATATATATATATATATATATATATATATATATATATATATATATATATATATATATATATATATATATATATATGACAGGCTCGCCACGAGATTCCACCCAAGTCTCCTTCGCCTAATTTTCGTATTGCACTAAAATTCAACTGTTGCGAGCACATGTAATTTAGCATTTAGACTGTAGCCGCCTGGCAGCAGAACAGATGAAGTGTGTTAATCACAATAACAGACGAAGGACCTGATCCACAGTCTTTCTTTCATTAGATCTGAACAGTCTGAAGCAGCAGATGAAGCTCTGTCAGAGAGAGTGAGAAACTCTTCAGGATCAGTTAATCATCTCCTCTCGACATGATCTTCAGCAGTTTCTGGAGTCTTCGCAGGGCCGTTAGAAATTAAAGGGTTTTAACTGTGTGTCTTTATGTGATCATATGCATTGCTTAAATTCGCTCTCCATGGTTTGTGTGTCTTTGCTGACTTTCAGAGTCAATGGTTTTAATTGATTTGTGCTATTTTTTTCCCTTCTATTTCTTATAGGTAAAAAGTCTTCAACAACCTATTTTGTATTATATATCGATAATAATCAATAGTTTTATTTCTAAATGTTTATTAGGGTTTTTTTCATAACATTTGATATTTGTGGGTTGTCATTAATCACTGTCTTTATATTGCTTCTCGTGAATTATGAGATTCAAAGTATATATTATTTTTACTACATGCTT
This sequence comes from Carassius auratus, assembly GCF_003368295.1. Lineage (NCBI taxonomy): Eukaryota > Metazoa > Chordata > Actinopteri > Cypriniformes > Cyprinidae > Carassius > Carassius auratus. The sequence continues at coordinate 2,606,482 of NC_039263.1, forward strand.
TTTCAGTCAATGTTATGGTTCTGTCTTATCAAGCGTCCCATCTTCCTTTGCCAAACAACCTTTGTGTTTGTGGTGACAGAATTATTACATAATATTACTCACATTACAAAGTGCAATAACTGTACTTTATAACAGACAAACTCTCTTGATGTTTATACCGATGGATTATAATTAAACTTACAAATCATTTAAATGCTAAGTGCGATTTCAGGCTAAATATCGTCTTTTTATTGTCATTAGTGTATGTTGCTACAGCTTTACACTGAACGAGCTGACTGAGCAAGAATAAAACAAAAGACCTCTTTAAATAATAATAATGTGTAATAAATAATAAATGTCCAGAGTTTCCCAAGTAATAAAAGGCTAATGATTTAATAATGTCAAATGAGTTTCATATAGAGAGTAGTAAATGTCACATTATTGTTCTAGTTAATGTAAGATATTAAAGAGCTTGAGCAGCTGTTTTTACCTGGGCTCGATCTTCACAATATTAATATTAATTAATATTAGTCTGATTCGGATTAGCCGGGTTCAGTGAGATTCAATCCGAATTTGAAAAAGTATCGATGTTGCAACATTTGAGGTTACCCGATGAAACTTTGATAATTCAGTAAATGTTTGTTATTGTTATATTATACAATATATAATATTATAATAGGTTCTCCAAATACTTTAATGTTAAAAACTGGTAATGTTACATATCAGTTGTTATGTCACCGTTGTTATAAGCTTTTATTACATTTCCACGATTTGTATGTAATTTGAATACTGCGAAAGCAATAGCTACATGAAGATAGTATCACTAAAACTAAACATCTGTTAGATTTTTATGAACCCTACACTCCGAAATGTCAAAACAAGCCTAACTGAGAGCATATGATTATTAATGTTCCGCTTTTCGTTGTTCTGTCGTAGGAGAACCTTCTCTAACCCAGCTTTAATTGAGGAGATAGGAAAGCTGAAGGTGCCACAGTATAGATTTCCCAAGAGACTGATGAAGATTGATTTAGGATGAGTAATTAAACACGCGGAAGTGACGTGCATTGTCTTCTTATCATAAGCGATTAGAAAATCAGTCAACACAATGAGCTTTGACTTCATATCAGTGATCGATTGATCAGAGAGGATCATTTACTGATCATTTATTAGACCTGGATAGAAGCAAAAAACTTTTCCCCCATTTCTTTCTTTTAGAAGGACCGTAGCTATAAAAAAAAAATAAACATTTGCAAAGATCCGACAATTTATTTTGTGCTTCTCTTTTGTGCGCTTTAGATGTATAATTCGTTATACTAGCCTATTGAAATCTATTTCATAATAAAAACCCCTTCTTTAAATCAAACTGATCCAATCCTGACTAGATTTTACACACAAAGAAAAAGTGTGGCGTGATTCACTAGAATTTTTTTTCTTCAAAAACCGCTCGAAGTGTTATTTTCAATGTTATTTCTGCTCAAGGCTGCTGCGCATAAATAAATAATACTCATAATAATTATTGTAATATCTGTGGCAGCGCTTAACAAGTCCATGCGTGTCAGTTTGTGTAAAGACTGAAAAGTTCTCGGCTCTATTTTCATCGGATTCTGTTCTCGGCGGGTTCGGCGCTGTCCTCGGTGTGTGGTGTCTCTCTCTTTGTCTCTGTTTGGTTTGGGGAATGACTCTAACGCGTCCTTGAAGAGGCATGTCAACATTGTGCAGCAAACTCATTCTGTTAGCAAACCGAGGAAGTGACCATTAACACTGGCCTCTCGGAGACGACCTTTTAGGAAATTAAAGGCATTATTATCAGTGGCATTAGGGAAAACATCAGTTACGACAGACCTTCTCCTACGCATCGTCCAAACAGCTAGACCTAAATACACCCAAGCAGATAAAACAGTCACTTAATGTGGCAAACCGAGATAAGGAATAGATTTTCAAGTTTGCCTTTCTCTCTTTCATCCTAGAGGTATATTTGGAAATAAAAGCGTGCTTGGGAAATCATTTATAATTAAGGAATGTGCTGGAGCATTAAATACCCCAATGGCAGGATTAAGTGCAGTCAAACAGCATATATTGACACAGATTGATATCTATATGGAAAGAGAAAAGGCAAGTTTAATTGATCCTGCATGCATTGAAATTAAGCTCGGCGAATAGGAAAAAAATCCCTTAGATATGATTGAATGATTGTTTAAAGATATAATATTTTTCAATTAAAAGTTTTCGATTATGTAGCTACAATGTCCGTTTTAATTATTATTGTTTTATTTTTAATAATCTGTCTACAGTCCACGCTGATTTAAGCAGTCCTTTCGACGAATAATTTTAGGAATTGTTTCTTTTTAGGTTTATTTAAACATTGCCTTTAACATAAACACAATTTCAATCAACAGGGGTACAACATAAAGCTATAGCTTTGTCATTTAGTCTACATTCATATAATTTTACAAAACATGTTGTTTTCACTGGAAGAAAAGCATGCGGTAAATCTATCGACACAATGAAACAACGAGGTGGAGAGAATCCAGGCTGTGTGTGAGATCCACGAGGACAACACACACTGTCCGTGACACCGAGCACAAACACGACGAACACGACTCATCACGAGACACAATCACACATCTGACAAACCGTTGTTCCCATGGAGCACTGCGTGCAGTTTTGTTCCGCGTTTATATTTATGTACAATGTATGAGTTTGACTTGTCTTCAGAACGTTGAATCCAAACAATGGATTTAAACTGTTGTGCAAGTTTAGGTAAACACAGACAATCCGCTGTAAAATCCAGCACGGGGATTTCTCCCGGTTCCGTTCACTCGTCAGCTGTTGTACTGACACGCGTTCAGACCGGAGCCGGGACTCTGTAACCCGCTATATCCGAAAGATGCGTGCTGCTTGGATTTCAGTCTTAAGGAGTTACAGGTGTCTCTGTAGACGCTGTACGGAGATCCCGGAGGACCGTAGGGGCACGCGGACGAGCTCATGGCCGGACTGATCGCGGAGCTCCCGATACCGTTCAGGTTACCGATGTTGTTCAGGCCGGTGGTCGGCATCCCGGGCACGGCGGAGTGTCCCATCCCGGACGCCATGCTCATGGAGGAGATGGAGGTCGGGGAGGAGAACATGGACTGGGACGTGAGGGGACTCATGGAATTGAAGAAGGTGAAGTTCTTGGTGGACAGCGGGGCTGTGGCCAGGCCTTTGTTGGTCCAGTTGTTGTAGGTGTAGGCGGGGTACACGTCATCGTAGGGCTGCATGAGTCCGCTGAACTGGGGCAGGTAACTGTTCTTACACAGATCCATCTGCTGGTTGCGCTCCCGTTTTCTCCACTTCGCCCTCCGGTTCTTGAACCAAACCTACGGAAGAGGACGCGTTATTCAGAGAAGTTGACTCGCAGCAGTACTAGTCATAAACTTATGCAAAAAATTGTTTTCCTACTATAGAGGTCATTTGCTAAATACATAATATTTACAATTAGATGAGCACATTAGCTACATTTGTATGTGAATAGTTTATAATTTACAATATCAGCGAGATATTTTTATAAGCATAATTTACCACAAAACCCTGCAGCACAGAAGCAGTCATCAGTATCTCAGAGATACAGTATTTGTAGAAATAGACAACAATACATTGCATGGGTCACAATTATACATTATGCCAAAAATCATTAGAATATTAAATAAAGATTTTATTTGTAAAAATATATTTAAAAATATTTAGTAAATGTCCTACAATAAATATATTTATCTTTTTTATTAGTAATATGCATTTCTAATTTTAAAGATGATTTTCCCAGTATTTCGATTTTTTTGCTCCCTCAGAATCCAGATTATCAAATAGTTGTATCTCAGGCAAATATTGTCCTCCGAACAAACCACACATCACTGGAGAGATCATTTAGGGTAAAAAAAATTTTTTTTGCTCCAGGGTCACATTTAGGGTTTTGAAAACCAATCAAGAAACCTCAGGCATGTATTTGTTTATACATTTAACCAAACATCAGTCATTTAGCGAACGCTTTACTAATAATGATCGGAATATGTGTTTGAATGCTGTGGAAGTATTTCAAAGATCTGCTTCATTTCTGAAAATCGTATAAAGTACTTTTTCTATTGTGGCCTGGAAGTAGAGCTTTTAGTAATTTAAAAATAATGAGAAGCAATATTAGTCTAATTAAAATAAAATAATAATGTATTCAAATTCATAACAGGATACGCACTGAACGAACAAATCAACAATTTACAAATTGAACACATTTACGAACTGATAAAACTTGATTTAGCTTATTAAATAAGTAATTTTAATTTGCTAGTTAATATGCACATTTGATCCGCTTCATCTAGTAAATATTCCACGGAAATAAGTGAGTCTTGTCCTGAAACGCATCCAAGATCATTCTGTAGCTAAAATATTAGATAGCACTTTATTTTAAGGTGTCCTTGTAACACGTTACAATGCTAACCCTAACATACTGGTAAAAAAAAAATGAATATATCCAAATGTAAGTCGCTTTGGATAAGAGCGTCTGCTAACATACATTATTTATTAAATTATTACTTTTCTTATAACAACAAATTATGCATAAGTACATGCATGATCAAGTATCCCTAAATCAAACCCTAACCATGTAGTGCATATAGTTAATTAATATCACTCAATAGGCTCAAATGTATAATGATATTGTAACAAGGACACCTTAAAATAAAGTGTAATCAAATGTTTCGCTAACGCCAATGTTTGTGAGTGCTTCAGGGTGTCGGTGGGTGGTGTCGTACCCGGACCCGGGCCTCCGTGAGGTTGGTCCACACGGCGATCTCCTCTCGGGTGCTCATGTCCGGGTATCGGTTCCTCTGGAAGGTGGCTTCCAGCTCCTGCAGCTGCTGGCTGGTGAAGTGAGTCCTCTGACGTCTCTGTTTCTTTTTCTTGGAATCTTCGGCATTCCCATCGTCACTTCTCTGCTCCACAGACCTCTCCTTTTCTGGGGAGAATAATGTTGAGGTGATATGTGGTGCTCGATCGCATCTATTTTTGCCAGAGATTTGGAAGGAATCGGACTCAAAACGGTGTTCAGACTGACGTGCTGCTCGTCAATCCATAAATATGCAAACATGTCTTATTAAAACATGTTTCTCAAACGGGACCTATTTGCACACAATGCTCACGGCTTTATTATTTTAAATATCCAACATAGAAGTTAATGGACAGAACTGTCGGCCGTGTTTTAAACTCAGGCCTAGTTCATTGTTTACGCTCCTCGACTACTTTCATATAAAGATTAGCAGTTTATGCAACAGCTTCCTCCAGCTAATAAACGAGAATTTCATTCTAATATCATTTAGAAACAGGTCTGGTAGCGGTTACCGATCTCTTTAGGGAATTTAGGACCAAAACAGGCTATGTCCAGCAGTTGAAATTATATTGAGAAAGCAGCAGATGCGTTTTAGTTTTTGCTAATGCAAAGCAACAAGCTTCCAACGTTCAACAAGCGCTACACTGCTTCTGCTAAATTAAGCTAAAAAACATCTAAACAAATAAATAAGTTATTTCTATGTACTAAAATAAAAAATGCAGGCATAGCAGATATGGCAAGAGACAATATTCTTAACATGTAAACTCATGCTTTTAGTCAAATAGGCTTGCATATCTTGCGGTATGTTAATGTTGTTTTATTCTATGGAGGGGTATGTAAATACATGTCGTTTACCTGCTGTTTCATTATCTGAAGATTCGCTGCTCGAGTTCTCTAACGTTTCTCTGGTGCTGTTGCTTCTCGGCAGAGGAAAAGATGAGGCCATGTCCAAATTCATTCAACCTTTAAAACAATCATGTGTTACAAACACTCTCCAGCGCTGCGACGCAAGCGTCGGTGAATCACAGAGCAATCCACTTCGCTTTTCTAATGAATAAACCCGTGCACAGCAGCGATCTCCTCCACACACTGCAGGTATATTCCTGAAGAGTGTGTGTTTGGAGGAATGGAGAACAGCAGCAGAAGCTAGCAGCAGGACCCACCTCCTCTCTCCTCTCCCCCGTGTCCACGGTCAGTCCCACCCACAGAGACGATCATCTCTCACACACACTTATTCCTTCAGTCCAGCTTCTGCTAGTATCGGAAACACTGTTTGGACTCAGGCTGCATGCGCCATGAACATTAAGAGGCTATTAGCTAAAAATAAAATGAAAAAAATCTACAGCTAGACTAGTCCACCTGAATTGTGTTTCTAATAAGGTTGATTTGGCTCATTTTTACATCAACCATATTTTGTCCAATGTGCTCAATTACTGTTTGTCAGCACTTGTTGCTAATTGTTAACATTAAAAAGAGGCTCACTTTATTCGTCATTGCCAATTCCATTTATTGAGTGAGCAGTTTCTTTGAATCCTGCGACATGTCAGAAGCAGAAAACCCAGAAAACTCTTTTGGATGCGAGGTTCAGGAACACGTTATTATGCTCAGTGACTGTCCAGGACTCCTGCCTAGTAACATTGTAACCACTATTGCCCAAACAATGATGGTACCAAGCAACTATTTGGAAACATAACGTAAAATGTCCATGAATGAGAAATATAATATGGTCTTATTGTGACAGTTTCATTCAGTCAGAAAACATCTCAGTTTCCCGCGCGGGATTTCTTCAGGTGAGTGGCGCCTGCTGCTTGGTGAGAATAAAGCCGCCTGAGAGCCGCCTGAGAGCCGCCTGAGAGCCGCCTTACAATCATCTGAGGCCCTTAAACTAAAATGATTAGATTCAGAAAAGAGCCATTTCTAAATGTTTACGACACAGAGTCAGCCACCAGCTTTATCTAATTATTTGCACACTGCAGACAACTATATTTTTATTTTATAAACAGAAACCGAAGGTTAATGTTTTTACTGCTGTAGCTTTGGAAAAAAATAGGCTATATAAAAAAATAAAATAATCAATACATCGGCATATTTATGACAACCCCCCCCACCCCCACCCCCGTTTTTGGTCTTAGCATCTGACCTATTTTCAATGAATAGCCTACTTTATTATTATTGTCATTATTGTAATTTACGGAGAAATAATTTAGTCAGACTGTATTTTCCTACACAAACATTTAACAGTAATAATGCACGCTCTTTCTTCTTTAGGGATGGATTGACTCATATCTGCGGTTTATTTATTTTAATAGTATTTTCATCTGTTAATTTTGGTTCATTAGTCGCCATACTCTCGTGAATAACTGTCCATTTAAATAATACTCCCAAATAATACTAACAATTGCATCGTGGTCAAAGGCCTAAAGATTTGTTTCGTTAGTTTGCAGGTGAATATATTTCAATTCATACAATCTGTAATAGAAAATTGTGCATTTCTATAATGACAGTTCGCGAGAATTATTTAAATGTGAGAACATGTAATGTAGGTGTCCTCGATATTTCAAGAAATGGACATTATCTTATCTTAGCTTAGTCTAACAGCTTAATGCATTCAAATAAATCGATCATGTGTTTTATTTATTTATTTTAATGCATTGCTTTGACATCTACGAGCGCGATAAAGAGTGGAATCATTTATAATAGTCCATCCGTCACGAATTACAAACTACAGCAAAATAAAGCTGTTTCAAGAAAAGAGCTGACTGCAAATCCGCGTAATGCACACAACTAAATCATTCTCATTTTCCTCTTAATGAAGGTTTAAACTCCTCGATGCTTCGGCCGTATACAGCTCAGATTCTCAGGTTAATTTAGATCAGACACATCTGACTCCTTTACTTAACAACCGGGAGATATTTGACAAACGGATAAATTATAATACTAAACAGTACAATAGAATAATAATAATGTAAAAATATTTTAAGGAAGCCCATGCACTGATTTTTTTTAAACAAAAAATAACAATACCAATTAACTGGTTTTATTCCGTTTTATTCAAGTCAAAAATGTTATTTAGCATCCCTGAATCAACCTAAATACATTTATGTACTAACAAAACTCATTGATGGGTTCACTCTAAAAAAGGCTGGGTTGTTTCAACCCAACTTTGGGTCAAAATTGGACTAACCCAACTTTTGGGTAAAATAAAATTAATGTCAAAAATTCCACCCAACTGTTGGGTTAGTCTATATTTGACCCAAAGTTGGGTTGAAACAACCCGGCATTTTTATTTTTTATAGTGAAATCGTCTGCAGCATATAGAAAACTTTAAAGAAGCCTGTGAATAATTGTTTGACTTGTGGATGTTATTATAATTGTTTACGACTATGCAGCTGGTCTTAGTAGTGTCAGCTATACTTTGCTGTAAATAATTATAAGCTGTTATTATTATTATTATTATTTTATTTAGAGTTTTGTTATTTAGCTATATTATGTTATTTAGCGATGCATTCACAAGGAGGTGCCGCGTGACAACGGAATAATAAACTATTTATTTATAGCAATATGAAAAACTCCTCCAGATGATTTTGAACTAAGATACGGAAATAGACCTACTAGATTTAGAAAACACTCAGTGTCTCCAAAATAAATAAATACATAAATACAAATCTACAACAAACTGAAATCGCAAGGCTGTTTTAGTGATGAACACCTCCTTGAGGTCTGTTGATGCTAGCCTACTTCCACTCTTATTTGCTGTTATATTTAATATATTTTGTATTGTTTTGGGATCTTAGAAAAGCTCAGTGTGCATGGAAGATAAATGCTCTGACCAAGGTTTACTGACGCGTTTAAAGATGTTGCTTCGTCATTTAAGGATTTACAAAACAAAAACAAAAAACAAAAAAAAGTTAAGCAGAAGTATGGCAGCATATTTCTGCACTGGCTGAGTGAAATGAGTGAAAATGACTCCTTCACATCGGTTAGCATCGGCGCGTGCCACATTACTCTGAAAGTGTGTTCTTTTAATTAAGGCTTGATCCACACGAACGCTTTACTGCACGGACTCACAGGCCTCTGTTTATTTGAGATTATTCCTGACCTGAGTCTAGCATGAGATCTTCTGGAATCATTTGCTTCAAACACTCAAGTGCTTCTGTATGACTGCGAGATTAGTCAGTTAGGTTTTCGGCTATTCTCTGATTTGTTTGCTAATATTGTTTAGCCTAATTTGCTTACAAATTAAAACAAAGTTGCAGCTGAAAAACATTGTATGGTGCAAGGAATAATGACTGATTGAAACTAACCCAATTAAACCAAGGCTATATATATATATATATATGCATATATATATATATATATATATATATATATATATATATATATATATATATATATATATATATATAAATATATTTATATACTCATTAGTTTTGGTCCTCAAATGCTAAAGTATTTTTTTTTATTACATGGGCTATCCATTCAAGCATCATTTAGCTAGAACTAGTAAAGAAGACTTGAGCCGTTGATCTGTAGTAATAAGAGAAAGTGTGTGTGTGTGTGTGTGTGTGTGTGTGTGTGTGTTTGTGTGTGCAAAACCTGTCAAGAATGCAAAAAAAAAAAAAAAAACTCCATTTGTGGGCTTCCTCATAGGTTAAACCGGTGTAAAAAAATAAAGAAAACAAATTTATTTTATTTTATTTTTTATTTATTGTTTTAGTTTTCTACATTTTTCACAAGGTGGTTTATTCGTACGAATTCGTAAGACCACACTCGTACAAATTAATACGACTGTTGCCAAATCGTACGTATTTTACGATTTGCACAATTTGTATGAATTTATACGAATGACCTACACCTAACCCCGCCCCTAAACCTAACCGTCACCGGGGTTTAGACAAATCGTATAAAATCGTACGAGTGAGGTCGTACAAATTAAATACATACGAATTGGCCGTGAGATAGCGTCGGTTAGCCCGATCTGATGAAAGTGCACGATTCTCTGTTTGTGTTTGTGTTTGTGTTTGTGTTTGTGTTTGTGGTGCAGATGACACGCAGCTGTAAGTGTAGAGTAGTGTAGTAGCAGCACATCATGCTCTCTGTGTTCATGCACACCGAAGTCAGCTTCTGCATATAAAAAGATGAAAGCTAATGTCGTTTAAAAAGAAAACGGGCGTTGTCATATTTATTTGGAAAATGAAATAGTGTTTGTAATCTGTAATGAGGTTTCTCCTTTCTATCAAGTAAATACATATAACACAAAATAATGGTTTTGACGAAATCAGTGTAATCGCAGGTAAATCCACCTTTTATTATTATTATGCAGGTCCCGGATGGAATCTATTTCTTTACTTCACTAATCATCAACAGTCCTCTCTGTAAGAGCAGTCAGGGGAAGTACAGGTGATTCACACAGCAGTGCTTCAGTCTTAACTCCTGGAGGTCCTCAATCAGGTCCTGGTCCTCCTGCAGCTTAATCTGTCTCTCTGAGGGATTTCATGAGAGGACCTTGGTCCAGTTCAAAGAGACAGATGTCGCTGAAAATTGGGTCTTTTTCCCATTCTTTGATTGTATTGCCACTTTAATAGTCCATACATGTTGTCAAGTCAGTGGAGTAACAGAAATTATCTATATTTCTGATAAATAATGATACGTCTTACATCTTAGCTGCTTTACTATAAATCTGCTTTGATACAATCTAAACTCCATAAAGTGTTATAGAAATAAAGATGACTCTTCAAAATGCTAGTCAATATTATTATGTTAGACTAAAACTAAAGCTTTCACAGGGTATAAAATATTTGGTATTTTTAGTATTTTCTATGTATTTCTCACTTTGTTACACATGTGGTGATTCCAATCAAAAGTAACCAGCCACTAAACATGCTCATAAATTTCCTGTTACGCCACATCTAAAAACTGAGGAGCAAGCGTAGGTTAATGAGGCCTTCGACCAATCAGCTCCGAAGAGAAGTACAGAACCTGTGCTGTAACTGAAAGAAAACAAGCTGGAAATAACACAGCACAAAGCAGAAAGAGAGATTTATAAGCCATGGTCATTTCTGACTGGGAACACTATATTAAGTGAAGGGTATTTCAGCAGCTCAAGGGTTAAGAGCCACTCTGTGTTGGTTTAGTAAAGTGTTTTTGATCAATGTCATGAAGCATCAGTTTCCTGCTACATCCGCTGCAGTGACCGCACACAATTACTCTGTTAATAAGAGCTGATTAGTCTCTCTGCTGGACTACAATAGTCACACAAACATCAGACAGCTCACAGCCTGAAACCCAACATAAGCAGTGACTTAGGTGACACGGTTCCTGAACTGCTGTTGTCTGTTTGCTAGTTTAGTCTTTAGCCTGTGGTTCCAGTAACGCTGAGCTAATGTCAGACCGATCGCAGTGATGGTTTACTCCATGATGTGCAAGATATTTCCCACACAACGGCCTGTGGTCCTCAGTAAGAGTCTTGTGTCTGTAGTTCTGACAGTGCTTGATGAGGAAAACATCATCCATGGGAGCTCAGCATCTTTACGCATCGCTGCTCTCTGTATTCTGGGCTCTTTATGTGTCCTGACAATAAGATTTATCGAGCAAATATTACCGTTGTGGAAAATACATATTTAAACAATTTTTCAGACAAACACAGAGACAAAGTGAACGCAGGGTGATGTCAGAGCGCAGACACACACCGAGCCTTCGCTTCACAGCTTCTGAATGAGAGGAAGGTGAGGTCTTCAGATGAGAAAACACACTGTCGAGATGATTAAAAAGCTGTCAGGGTGTGTGCTAAAGACAAGAGAAGAGAGGGAGATTCAGAAATAACGAAAAAACAGGAGTTTGTATGAGGAGACTCTTGTTACTGCTTCAGTTTACAAAATAAAAAAATCATAATGCATTTAGCAGTTTGCAGATTAAAGGTAAGTGACTAGAGAGAATCATCTGCAGACAAACCTCAGTTTTGTGTTCTGTTTTGTGCTATTTGCTCTGTGATAAACTGTATCTGTAGCCCATCTCTCAGCTGACGTCCTCTGAGATCAGCAAAATTCAACACTACGGCAAATAATTGTGAATGCAAATACAAATCCAGCAGTTTTGGTCTTGAAGCGTTCACACAACATGATGCTCGGTGAAAACCAGATCTGCAAACAGGGAACACGGAATATGTTTAAAAAGCCTTTACATACTAATGCACAAAAGTACTAGTTATTTTATATCTTATACAGTATTGCATTTTATTGTGTCTGTTTCATAGAGCATCAACTGGATAGAAAGCTTGTACCATCAACTATGGACAGTTTTTTCGTCTCTTACAGTTTAATCTTGGGCAAAAAATCTGAACATAGCAATGATCTGCTGATTTACGTTTTCTGTGCATTCCAGCCTGTTCAGGGTGAAATCAGTCCAGAGAAACACATCTGTCTCAAACACAATTTACTGCCAGGCCTAAGAGTTCAACATGCTCCAGATCTGGGGAAAGCCCTCTCAAGCACCACAGTCAGGAACAACCCTGGCTTTTTTATCTAGATGGTCAGATAAAATGCTATCTGCCCCCATAAAGCTGTTCATGGCAGTCTTTAGCAGGAGGCACGTCAATGTCACTGTGTTCAGGGCTCTGATAAAGTTCAAGCCAAACACAGACTCATTTAGAAGGCCAATAAAAGACTGCCGAAACTCTTCCCTCGTTCCTGTCTACGGGCATCCAGGCACATGTGAATGAACGGCATGAACTCTGGCTATCCTCAGTGGGAATGAGAAGTGATGGTTCGGAGCACGTTTGTGACGGGGCAGCTGAAGAAGAGCTCTGATTGGCTGTTTGCATGCATCTCCTCAATCCACTACTCAAACACAAAGCAGTTTGGCAGAAAAGCATGCATCTCTCAGTAAGTTTGCACTCTTTAACTGTGTGGCAGATATGATTGGCATGCAGAACGGACCACGATGTTGGCTAACCACTTGGCTGTTAATTTTCCTCCTGAAGACGTTGTTTTCTTAGGAGAGAAGCCCAAACATGAAGAACCTGTTTATTCGCAGAGAATACACCTTTGTCTGGGGCTCCAGGTGAGATAAAGGAGACAGACAGAGAGGACCACCAGTGTTGTGTGCATGTGTGTCTGTGTGGCCGTGTTTGCCTGTGTGTTTGTTGCTGGGTGTGTTTGTGTACATATGCAAACATGTGTGACTAATTCAGCCAGCAGGACTTTGTATGGGACCGTTCTGTGAGCTAGGAGCTGTAGTAACTCGATCACTGTCAGTCTAAACAGCACATTTACCCTGCTCTCTCCTCAAAGCTGAGCTTGAGCCTCATGCAGAACCAACACAGGAGGAGTATGAAGGCACGTGAGTGACCGGAGGAGAGTCTGCAAGTGAGAAGAATGGAAAACAAGGGCAGTTTAGAGGGAAACCTTAGTACCTCAGTTACAGAAAATGTGTGAATGAGCCACTTTTGAGCAAACATGCCACACTTTACTGGGTAATAGATGCTAAATTAAAACACACAGTCCTTTCTGGAATATAGTATAGTTTACTAAAGAGACAAAATTCCATCAGTGTGACGCTGTCATGGGCCAGTAACTCCTGAAATAAAAAAACTGAATCTATTTGTTCGCACTACTGCTGCTAAAATGATTCCTCAGCAGCAAAAGAACTTAATGAAATGGTTTCTGATGTGAGTATCATGAAGCTGGAGCTGTTGACATCGCTGACACGCTGGGACACTGACTGAAGAAATAGGAAAATATTCAACCAAAGGAAAAACGTTGTGCTACCTACATTTTTGCAAAACTCAAAAATGACTGTAATTACAATTCACTATTCACCAACTCTCACTATTAACTGAAGTTGCTGATTAGCATGCTAGCATATTACTAGCATACTGTCTGTTTATTAGAAGGCTACTTATAAAACTCATATCATATTTCTAGCTCCATCATACCTTAACTTAACAACTACTGTACGAGTAATAAACAACAATTTAGGTGTTTATCGAGTCAAAAGCTATAGTTAAAAGTGAGAATCTGTCCTTAAAAAAATAAAGTGTTGCCATTAATAATTAGTATATTTCTTGCATTTCCTTGAACAATACTGTTATGAGCTCAAAACAAGTCTAGCTTAGTGCATGATTTGTTATATTAATGTTTGCATCACATAACACGTGTGGCTTTTCTGGAGAAGTAAACTTGCTCTATTGCTCACCCGGTACAGTTAAAGTGATAAAAGAGTGCAAAAACATGAAAACATTAAAACATTAAATTTAATTATATTAAAACATGGCCAGATTCACCTTTATTTATTTTAGAAAAAAATGTAACATGATTTTAGCGCCACTCACTGAACATGTAATTTCCCAACGATATGTACAACAATCACACCGCCAGATTCACGATCATCTGTAAGAACCGCTTTTAGCGCCACCAACTGGACATTTCACTCTGAAAGTGTCGAGGTGCTAGAAGCATTATCAGTTTATATAAATGTTCCCACATGCATGTTTCTCCAATGAGCCTAGGGTTTAAAATCACAGAATGACCTTCTATGTGATTGTGCACTTCCAGTTTAGTGTGAGGAGTTCCCACAAGGCACTCTCCTGTTTGAACACGAGCACACAGAGAGGTCCATCCAGAAACGGTTTGGTGAGATGGGTGTGTGAAAACAGGCCTGCACAGAGCCTTGACCTCAACCCCAGCGAACACCTCTGGACTGTTTAGCCTGATCTCACTAGGTGCGTTTACATGGACACGTTTTGCTTCCATCGGAATGAATTCATTCTGATTGATGAATCTTAACGTAGTGTTTACATGAATGGTAAATAAAGTGATCGGGTTGATGTTTACATGTAACAAGCGATTTACTCTTTTGACATGTGGACACTGCATGAATATACAGAGTTTCCCGCTGCTGTTTTAAAAAACACACGTATTTATCTACTTCGGGTCCTAATTAGGTGAAGACTAGCACTTCAACTGTTGTGCTGCTTAATTTTACTTACAGCAACATGCCCATGGACACTGAAGAATAGCGGTTTGTATGTGTACTGCATGTCGATGCATACAATGACGCAGAAGAATAAATGAAAATTGATGCATAGCCTAATGCATCAAGGCTACAGCGTAGGTCCGATGCAGAAGTATAAATCAGCCGTAAGCCACAGAAGGTCATTGCTGAAAGGACTGGCTTTTCACAGAGTGCTGTATCAAAATATATTCATAAAAAGTTGACTCGAAGGAAAAACTGTGGTATGAAAAGGTGCACAAGCAGCAGGGATGACCACAGCCTTGGGAAGATTGTCAGGAAAAGCCAATTCTGTCAGGGTTATGCACTTACACTGTTTGTCTTGTGTTTTTCTTTCTTGTGTCTATGTCTTGTTTCAGCACATGGCCTTGTTTTCCTTGTCCATGTGCTTCCTTATCCCCTCCTCCTTGTTTCCTCTTTAACACACCCTCTTGTTAGCCTAGTTGGTCTAATTGTGCTCACCTGTTCCTCATGTATTTTCCTCTCTATTTATAGTGCACCTTACTTACCCTTTTGTGCTTGCTGGTTTGTGGTCATTCTCACCCCCTTTGTCCCTGTCTGGTATGTCTTGTGCCCTTGTTTTGTCTAGTCCTTGTAATTCTATGTTCTTGCCTTGCTCCTTGTTTTAGTAATTCGTTTGTTCTTGCCTTTTGCATTCGTTTGTAATATTTATTTAGTTTTTCTAGTCTCGATTCTTGGTTTTGTTTGATCATTCTCTTAAGCTGGTTAAATTGGTAATTTCTTATTTTGTTACTTTACTTTTAATAGTTCATTGGTTAATATTCTTTGTCTTGGATTTAACTTGTGTTTTTGTGGAGCTTTGACCTGTCTAGTCTTGTGTTCGAGTTCCTGACCTGTCCCCATGTGTCCTGCCCTGGTTCTACCTGCCTGGCATCTGGTCTGTCTCCAGAGTCAGTGTCTCCAGAGTTTCTGAGCTCTGCTCTATGGTGCCTTGTGTGGTCTTCTCTGTCAGCCTGGTCTTGGAGCCCCCTCTGATGCCAATGTATTCTGCCAGTTGTTTCCTGAAGCCTTCTCAGTGGCCTTCCCTAGCTGTTCCTGTTGTGGTATCTGTTGTGCACTTCACTACCTCTTGTATCAGTCTCTCTTGTCAATAAAACCTTGTTATTTCTCTCTTCAATTGGGTCCTCCTTCCTAGATCCATGACAAATTCAAGTACTTGAGAAAGTTTCACAAGGAGTGGACTGAAGCTGGAGTCAGCAC
Source organism: Carassius auratus (assembly GCF_003368295.1). Taxonomy (NCBI): domain Eukaryota; kingdom Metazoa; phylum Chordata; class Actinopteri; order Cypriniformes; family Cyprinidae; genus Carassius; species Carassius auratus. The sequence goes on from NC_039263.1 coordinate 2,622,545, forward strand.
ATCAGGAGTCACCATGCTCAGATGTCTTCAGGAAAAGAGCTACAGCTGTCACACTCCAAGAAACAAGACAAAATCCTCAGAAGTATTTCACCTGGGGTAAGGAGAAACAGAACTGGACTGTTGCTCAGTGGTCCACAGTCCTCTTTTCAGATGAAAGTAAATTTAGCATTTCATTTGTAAATCAAGGTCTGGAGTCTGGAGGAAGACTGGACAGGCATAGAATCAAAAGTTCAGTTCCTGAAGTCAGTAATGATTTGGGTCTGCTGGTGTTTCTCCATTGTGTTTTATCAAGTCCAAAGTCAATGCAGACATCTACCAGGAGATCTTGGAGCACTTTATGCGGCCATCTGCTGACAAGCTTTATGGAGATGCAGATTTCATTTTGTAGCAGGACTTTAGCACCTGCCCACAGTGCCAATATCACTTCCAAGTGGTTTGATGACCATGATACAACTGTGCTTGATTGGCCAGCCAGCTCACCTGACCTGAACCTCACAGAGAATCTATGGGGTATAGTGAAGAGGAAGATGAGTAACATCTGACAAACAACACAGAAGAGCTGAAGACCACTATCAAAGCAACCATGGCTTCAGTAACACCTCAGCAGTGCCAAGACCAAGGCCTCCATGCTGCACTGAAGCAGTCATTCATACAAGAGGAGCCCAACCAAGTATTGAGTGCATAATTAAACCTGCTTTGGAGATCTTGAACATTTCTGTTTTGTAAATCTTTTTTGGATTGGTCTTTGAGAAAACAGAAGTAAGTGCAGAGTGTTGTGTGTGAACATGATCTCACTGTAGTTCTAGTCTAAATATGAACTAATATACTGATATTTACAAGTAATGAGTAATATTTACTCATCTCACCTGCACAAAAACAGATTCAGATGCAAACTCTGAATATTATACAGACCTGCAATAATTAAATATCTTAAATAAGACATTTATCATTAATGTATTTAATCCCATTTTATTAACCAATAACTGACCTTTGATGATCCAATTCAACCATACTGATAAGCAAACTTGACATATTTGTGTTTCATTTTTGATGTTGAATAGTGTTGAACTTTCATCTCCTGCGTCATATTCTTCATGCAATTAGTTAATTAACAGTAGGGTTTTCTTTAATAATTATTATAATATATTATAATAATTATAATTAATAATTATTAATTTATTGGATTAAAAGGCTTTTAAACAAGTTATGTGTAATTATGACACCCAGCACTCTGATGCTGCTGTCTACCACAAGCTATAAATGAAGAGTTTCGATGACATGAAGCTGCACTGGTGGAGGGTTGATGCTAGGAATCTCTTTTTGTTTTCCTAACAGGTTTTAAACATCATGATGTGAGTGTAGAGTCTGAGTTCAGTGTCAAAGCTATATTTCCTCAGTGCTGCTCTCATTGAGAATATTTGAACTGATAAATATTCTTAGTATGTGTATTCTTGGCCCGGTCTCATCTCCCTTGTCTCTCTACTTCCTCCGCTGTCAATAACGAAAACATGAGCAGCTGCATTTGTCTCCACATTGTTTGGTTCAGCAGAAGGGGCCGCGCTCAGCTAAAACCGATGGGCCATATTTCAGGCCCAAAGTATCTGTCGGAGTGAGTGGACAGGCTTTGATCAGAGCAGACGGCAGTGGGCTGATGCTGATGGGGTCAGAGCTGAGGGATTACAGCCTACTGCAGAACTTTACACTTTATGTTCTGTCCACTGAAACACACGACCCTGAGCAGAGATAGTACCACCGCTGTCGAGTGTGTGTGTGAGTGTGAGTGTGTGTGAGTGTGTGTGCTGGTGTGTTTGAGTGTGTGTGTGTATGAGTGTGTGAGTGTGTGTGCCGGTGTGTGTGTGTGCGCTCGTGGCAAAACAGTATACAGTATAAACATAATATATGTGTGCATACTGTGTATATTTACATGAATATATGTATATTCATATAATTTAAATGTTATATATAACATTAATCAACATTTTTGTTTTATATATACATGTGTGTATTTATATATACATAATAAATATACACAGTAAAACTCTCAATTATCGACAGATATAAAAAGTCTTAAGGGCAGGTAAGAGCTTATATGTCGCTGCTGCTTTGACTTGTTTCAGTCAGTTGCTTTAAAGTTTGGCAATGCACATTAGATATAATGATTACTAAATCAGTTAAGGCTCATGGAAGCTATAACAGAGATTTGTAGTTCAGTAGACTAAAGTAGTAATTGGTTAGGAGACTGGTATCGTTACCCACAAAAATGTGGTTTTGTGAACCTAGCTAACAGCTGCAGAGTATGTTGCTTCATGTGTTATTAAGGTAAGTGACACTTTATATTTTTTGCTCCTAAACTCTAAAGTTTGAGGTTCAGTACAGTGCATACAGTAGTAGCCTTATCTTCTTTCATTTATTTATGGAAATATGGAAATTAAGCAATCATGACACATTATTACAGGGAAATCCATCCCAATATCTCTAAAATATAAGTTATTATTATAGGCTTTCCATTGTGATATAGGGTAAGTTGCATTCTTTAAAGATACTTTTGTGATTTATTGTTAGCTACTGTAAAAAAAAAAAGTCACGTAATGTAGTTTTCAATTCTTAACATAAGAAGCTGTAATGTGTTAAAACATCATCCATGTTTTGGGTGGAAAAAATCTCTGGCAAATCAAAGTGTGGAGTACCCACAATGAATGAAGCCAATTAAGTTCAAGTTCAATCAAGACAAACTTTAAGTTGGCTTGAGAAAGCCTGACCAGAAAGTTTGAAAAGTTTACAAAGTTTGAAACGTTTGAAAAGTTTGAAAATGTGAAAAGTTTAAAAAGATGTAAAAGTTTAAGAAGTTTAAAAAAGAGAGTGATTAACATATTGCTAGCATAACAAGCAAGTGACTACCATGTCATTAGCATGATTAACAAAGTTGCTAGCATGTTGCTAGCATGATTAGCAAGTGACTAGAATGTACTTAGCATGATTAGCAAGGTATCTATTATGTCGTTAGCATTATTAGCAAATTACTAGCATGTTTCTAGCATGTTTCTAGCATGATTAGTATGCGACTAACAAGTTGCTAGCATGATTAACATGTTTCTAGCATGACTAGCATGCGACTAACATTTTACTAGCATGATTTTAGCATGATTAGCATGTTGCTAGTATGTTTCTAGCATGATTAGCATGCGACTAGCATGTTGCTAACATTCTTCTAGAAATTATTTGAATGTTGCTAGCATTGTTTCTAGCATGAATAGCATGTTGTTACCATGTTTCTAGCATTACTAAAATGTGACTAGCATGTTTCTAGCATTACTTTAGCATGATTAACATTCTGCTATCATGTTTCTAGAATGATTAGCATTCGACTAGCACGATTAGCATGTTGATAGAATGTTTATAGCATGATTAGCATGGGACTAGCATGTTGATAGCATGATTTTAGCATGATTAGCATGTTGCTAGCATGTTTCTTGCATGATTAGCATGTCGCTAGCATGTCTCTAGCATGATTAGCATGTTGCTAGCATGTTGCTAGCATGTTGCTAGCATGATTTTAGCATGATTAGCATGTTGTTAACATGTTTCTAACATGACTAGCATTGCGACTAGCATGTTTCTAGCATTATTAGCATATTGTTAGCATTTTCTAGCATGATTAGCATGCGACTAGCATGTTGCTAACATTCTTCTAGAAATTATTTGAATGTTGCTAGCATTGTTTCTAGCATGAATAGCATGTTGTTACCATGTTTCTAGCATTACTAAAATGTGACTAGCATGTTTCTAGCATGACTTTAGCATGATTAACATTCTGCTATCATGTTTCTAGAATGATTAGCATTCGACTAGCATGATTAGCATGTTGATAGAATGTTTATAGCATGATTAGCATGCGACTAGCATGTTAATAGCATGATTTTAGCATGATTAGAATGTTGCTAGCATGTTTCTTGCATGATTAGCATGTTGCTAGCATGTTTCTAGCATGATTAGCATTTGACTAGCATGTTGCTAGCATGTTGCTAGCATGATTTTAGCATGATTAGCATGTTGTTAACATGTTTCTAACATGACTAGCATTGCGACTAGCATGTTTCTAGCATTATTAGCATATTGCTAGCATTTTTTAGCATGACTAGCATGCGACTAGCATGTTGCTAGCATGATTTTATCATGATTAGCATGTTGCTAGCATGTTTCTAGCATGATTAGAATTTTTGCTAGCATGTCGCTAGCATGTATCTAACATGATTAGCATGTTGCTAGCATGTTGTTAGCATGTTTCTAGCATGACTAGCATGCGACTAGCATGTTGCTAGCTGCATTTTTCTAGCATGACTAGCATGCGTCTAGCATGTTGCTAGCTTGATTTTATCATGATTTGCATGTTGCTAGCATGTTTCTAGCATGATTAGAATTTTTGCTAGCATGTCGCTAGCATGTATCTAACATAATTAGCATGTTGCTAGCATGTTTCTAGCATGACTAGCATGCGACTAGCATATTATTAGGATAGATAGATAGAGATAAATAGATATATAGAGATAGATAGATAGATAGATAGATAGATAGATAGATAGATTAGATGAGTTTGAATGAGTTTAAATTGATTAGCATCAAAGCTTGATTGAGTCTATTGGGATTTGGAGCTTGGGTCATCTGAACATCCTGTCAATGAAAGTCTATGGGATTTTTATGACTTTTTAATATTAATTTTTAAGAAAATCATAACTCAAACCAGTCTGAAAAGATATAGCACACCAAGTCAGAACAGTATGAAGGTCTGACCCGAGTTTGGAGTATGTAGCTTGAACGGTCTTGGAGGAGTAGGTGTCCAAAAATTTTCCAGCCAGAAAAATAATAAGAAGAATAAGTTACTAAATAGGATTTCAGTAAGTTGGCTTTCTCAAGCCAACTTTATAAAAGACCCTCACGATTGTCTCTTATAAATATCAGATCATTTTTATAAAGTAGGGTTAGTTCAGGGTGTCAAGTGGTAAAACCCCAAGAATGTCAGAAAAATGTCATTTTAGAAATACATTTAGAAGAGTATAGTTTTATGATTAGATGTGTTCACTCATATTGTCATGGTCTAGGGAAAATATGTCAATACTTCTTTCTTAATGGTTGCACCACTTAGCATTTTGAACCTAGTCACTATGAATTATAAATTTAATACAACATACAAATTACACAGAATGCATGAAACCAACAGAAATTCTGCGTTTAAAAAATATGCCACATGCATTTTAAACTAGATTTCAAAGAGTCATTTCCAGGTTTTAAGTGTCATTGACCTGCGTTCACTGGATCCATTAACAGATTATTAGTCAGAAGATGGTTTCCTAAATCACATCAGAGTAATAGCTTGGATCCATACGTCTTGAGTTTGGCTGTTTTTAATGGCGCTGGTGTGTAGTGGTGTAGTGCATGAGTTAATCAGGATGAAGGACGGTCTGTGCTCTGTCCAGAGGTCATGTAAACACAGCTGGTGTTTATGTCCTGCTTGCTTGTGTCTGGAGCAGCGTATTCCTCATCCGTACACGTCCAGGCCTTCTGTCTGTGTTTTCAATAAATCAGTGCATCTGTACTTTCAGTGTGGCTTATCTCACCTCAGATCCGTCTCTTCTAGGAGCTGTGCTGTGTTTCAGTCTCAATCCTTCACATGTATCCCTCCGTTTGAGCTCCTTATCTGTTCTGGCATACTGTATATTAACCTCTGCATTAGCAGCATCTGGACTGAGGACTTTGCTGGACAGTAGCATATATTTTAAGATTTGGATCAGATTGTCTCTTGGTATATTTTCTGTTTTTATCCTTTGACCCAGGCATAAGAATTGCAAAAGATATTTTTGCAAGAGTAAAAAGCACACACACACACACACACACACACACACACAATTAGAATCTGTTTTCTGTGTGAATCTGTGTTAAAGTGTAATGTATTTCTGTGATGCTCCGCTGTATTTTCAGCATCATTCCTCCAGTCTTCAGTGTCACATGATCTTCAGAAATCAGAATAATGTATGTGTGACCCTGGAACACAAAATGTAGATGCACACATCATCTGAAGCAGAATAAATGATCTCTCCAGTGATGTGTGGTTTGTTCGGAGGACAATATTTGTCTGAGATACAATTATTTGAAAATCTGGAATCTGAGGGAGCAAAAAAAATCTAAATATTGAGAAAATCATCTTTAAAGTTGTTCAGATGAAGTTCTTAGCAATGCATATTACTAATCAAACATTAAGTTTTGATATATTTACAGTAGTACATTTACTAAATATCTTCATGATCTTTACTTAATATCCTAATGATTTTTGTCATAAAAGAGAAATGTATAATTGTGACTCTCAGTGTCTTGTTGTCTGTTTCTCCAGATATACGTCTGTGACACTGATGCTGCTTCTGTGCTGCTGGACACTGATATGTTTCAACTTTAAATGGAGTAACAGGAATATCCAGTGTGTTGAAAGTGTTTCTGGTGTATCCTCACACATTGTTCAGACATGCTTCTCGTGTTACTCCTGCCGTCGATGGGTACGGCAGGGAGAAACTAATTGCATTGTCGTATGCAGATGTCATTTGTGTTCAGATGCACTTGAGGAATAATAGATTTTCTTCCAGCAGTGCCACAGCTGACTCTCACAGCGAGCTGTTTAATATGAATCCCACCGGCTGAGCATGTAAAGAAGCGATCTCCTCCTGACAGGGCCAGACAGCTGCGAGGAGGAAGACAGCTTCATTATTGTGTTCGTGTTACAGATGGATGACGCCGCTGACAGACACACTGAATAAATTGGCAGTCGTCTGAGAAAGAAACAAGCTTACCTTACGGCTTCCAGGAGTCTCAAGGTGTATTTTTAGTCAAATGAGTTGCGCAGCGGTTATGTTAAACGTGTCCTGTCACCGTTCACCCGTCTTTGTTGAGGCTCTGAGGACATGATCTGAATGTGCGATGACTTTTACAGGATCACACCTGAACTGCTTCCAAAGAGAAGTCTTTTGTTAGCTTCATGCTACAGATGTGTGTCTGTCACTGACTGCTGACATCTATAACACCCAGACGTCTAATATTCTAATGATTACAGCATTTTAGTGAAGTTTGTACACCACTCTCAGTTACAAGATGAATCGTCTGTGCCCTGATCCGGATCTCAGATATAAATCATGTGCTGACAATCCTGAGAAGAACTGAAAAGCTCATCTGTCATGAAACTCAATCAGTGAGATACGAAATCGATTCGTTTACCTGCTTTAACCAGATTTACATTCTTGTTTTTCTGTTTTTCTGTGTTTTTCTGAAGTTAAGATATCAGATCAGGTGTCTTTCTGTGCTGCGTCTGAGGTCAGTTCTTCTCTCTTCCTCACAGAGAATTACACGAACAACATACGCACTGACTAACCACACACCAGTCAAAATGATTTTCTCAAATGTTTTGCTTTAGACGTGTTCCTGTGCTGTCAGGAATCTGTTGGGCACTGCATGTGTGTGTCTATGTTTGATATATAGAAGTCTGCTGCGGTGCTGATGGACGTGTGTGTGTATTCACTGAGTGAATGAAGGCCGAACACACCTCTGTATTGTTCAGGAGTGATTAGATGGGCTTGTTTGCCCTTTTGCCTTTAGTTGTAACAATGCCATCCCAAAGCGTTTAGTGCTAGTTCACTTACTGCTAATGGAGGGTGTGACAGAAAACTAAAGCCTCTTTCACTGGAGCTGACACATCGGATCTGATCGCAAAGAGACTCCTACACAACAAGAAGAAGGCACTGTTGTCCTTTCAAGCTTCTGCAAATGAAAAGAAATTGTTTTATCAAAAAGGCAACGGACAAATAAGCTGCGTTTTATTCACGTATTAAATCATAAAACAAAGCCTGATGCAAGGTTGCTCTGTTTATAAGAACCTTGTTCACATTAAACCACAGATGTGGATGTATGTCCATGTGTTGGGAATTTATATAAAGCTCAGATTTGTATGATATAAAAATGTAGATCACATCCATATTGGTATAATTATAAGACATTCAGAACAGCTTTATTATATCTTCTGAACGGTTTGAACTCAAGCCTTCATACAGTTATAGTGAAGCCAGTCTAGAACACAGCTGTGCATCAGAAGAGACAGATAACAGATGTGTTTCTGTGTGGCTGAATCAATGATATGATGCGTTCAGAGCTTCACGTGTGTTAAATGAAGGATTGCAATGACCTCCGTGACAAAACACTGCAAGAAATGCTCAAAATCTCTCCCGATACCAATCCACACTTTCTTAAAACACAAGTGAACTCTCAATCTCTTCAAACGCTGATTTTCTTGTGTAATCCGCACATGCTCTCAGTTATTTCAGTACTGATCATCAGTGTCAGGCGTAACACATCACAAGTAACACGAGTCACCTAATCACATTACATTTCCAAGTAACTAGTAAAGTAACGCATTACTTTTTAATTTACAAGACGTTACAAGAAGTTTCAAATGCCAGTTACTTTGTTTTACATCATTGACTGTCCGCATGTTGGGAGAAATTGGGAGTAAGATGTCCCTGTAATTGTAGAAAAAACTAAACTGTATTCCTCGAAATGATAAAAAAAATAAAAAAAAACAAACATGAAATGCAATGTCAAATGCAGTATATGATGCAAACCTGCAATAATTAAATTTTAATAACACAAAAGTAGCAAAACGCATTACTTTCCATAGAAAGTTGCTAAGTAACATAATTAGTAACTTTCTAGGGAGTAATGCAACATTGTAATTCATTACTTTTAAAAGTATCTTTCCCAACACAGAGACTAATGTGTGCATCGATCAGGACGTGTCTCTGTCTCAGTGCTTCAGACAGTTTTCTCAGACTGATGGAAAGCCGCTGCGGTCACTCATTGTTCGCCGCTGTGACAAGCAAACACTGTATGGGCTTGTAGACACACCTGGCGCAGACGTGTTAGAGAGAGGCGTACGGCGCTGGTTTCGAGGGTCTCCTGCCATCAATGCAGCTCCTCGGAAATGGCTCCCCGGAGCGCAGTCAAAATAAAAGCAGGCCTCGAGCGAATCTGGCTTTAAGACAGGTAAAACCTGAAGAGCAGCTGAGCCGTCTGTCACGCTGAGACATCTGCCCTTCATCAGTCTGACAGACGGATAATCTCCCCTCTCCGGTGGCTCCTTCTCTTTCACATTACAGGCTCGGCCCATTATCCAGCCAGACAGCGTTATGAGATGCATCCTGGGATGCTTTAGAATCGTATTAAAAGAGTTTGCATGTCTCATCAGTAACACTTTTTCAATAGTCCACTTCAGACATTCAAAGTTACTAGTTTGCATGCATGACTTATTCCACTAACCCTAACCTAACAGTCCACTACTATTCTAATGAGAGTTAGCGGACGAACAAAGACATTGGTGGTTTCAGAAGAAGCTTTAACAGAACTAACACTTTACTTAAAGACTCGATATTTAATATGCACTTTTGAAAACCTCAGTGGGTCCGAATGGGGTTTGAGCTGGATCGGAAAGCTTTTGGGATAATGAGAAACGTAAATGAAGGTGATTGTATGTATAACGAAAGACAGATCCGTTTCCATGCGGATCTGCTGCATGCAATATGTCATTCCAGTTTGTGCTGAATGCATCTGAATGTTTCCCACACGCAGCACGATGCATTCATTCTTTAATACACGCTGTTTTAACCAGGTCACATGAAGAGTGTTCATCAGCAGAGGTGAATGAACTTGAGAAGTGAGCTGGATTACAGTGAATGCCTGATGAATGTAGGTTTAAGACGTGGAAAAGAAAACACTGCACTCTTTCACTGTGACCGCACCTAGTTTTGTGAAAGACCTCCCGTAGAGTCTGCGCTCCACTAGATCCCATAATCCCTCAGTTTGCACTTCAAGTAAATTATGAGCTGAGTTGCCAAACTGAACATATGAGAGAGAAACTGTGTTTTCTCTGTCTGCTTAAGAATGTCAAGACATCGCGGCTTATATAGTCATGCATGCGTGATTGTGTCAGATGCCAAAGTAGCACCAAAGTCTTTAGATATCAGCGGTTCCTGTACAAATGCAATATTTTCATTCCACGTGTCCTGTCAGGATTTACATCCAAGATCATGCTAAACGCCATAAAAGAGAGTCATGTCTGACGTTTTCGTTTCAGACGTGTCTTTCAGGGTCTGGATGTGTTCGGTGTTTGATTGACAGCAATAAATGTGGGAAAAACAAGTCAAATGTTATATCAAATTGTGTTTGTTAGCCGGAGCGGGGCCATGCCTGAGTGTCCCCGCAGGGATTTGGGATAAATATACATGAGAGGTGCAGCTCCAGTCTTTCCATCTAATTTGCGAGGAAAGGTGTGGATGCACGGGGAACAAGGAGCTGTGGATCAGTAATGGGCCGCTGTCCTAACAAGCTGCTTCGTAAATCCCACCGTCCCGCTCTCTTTACCTGAATCTCCTCCTGCTGTAAGCTTGCACACGTCTGTTACTCTCATTTGTGGAACGCTGTTGTGTTTTTCATGCTTCGCTCGCACTACCAGAGTGTTTTTGACATTCACTCATACTCACAGAAAGCAGAACGAGAGCGTGTTGTTTGCTGTAAATTGGCTTCAGCTGTGGAGAGTTGTGTTAGCACAAGAGCAGGGCAGATTTCTTACTAATTGTAATCCGTTACTGATTCTACATTACATGACAAAAATTGTTACCCATTGTAATATAATCTAATTACTTTTAGATTACTTTTGACCTAACTCGTTCATCACATTGATTTAAACAGGATAATCTTAACCATACTGACATAAAAATACGATGAGTATGAAAATATATTCATTTGTTGTTATTAACAACATAAAGTTCTCTTTTGTTGATATTTATTGCTTCCGTTGTCCTTATTTGTAAGTCGCTTTGAACAGAAGTATCTGTTAAATGACTAAATGTAATGTAATGTTAGGGTTAGGGTTAGGGTTTCCCAAACTGGGCTTTGTGAAGGAACTGAAGGGGGTTCATGAGTTTAATAATTAAAATAAAAAAGAAGCTTATTAAATCGAAAACAGACTAAGTAAATCAAATGTTTTATTTGTTTACCTGCATGTCATGTGACCGTAACCAAAGTTAGAGAACCAAGAACAGGCAATACTTAATTATTAAAATATTTATTTTCAAATCTCAGGTGTAATTTAAGTAAATATATTAGGAGAAAGAGGATTAGATTTGTGTAAATCCAGCGGTCAAATGCTGTGTTGACACCTGAACAGTTAATCTCTGAGAGAACGTCCACAAAACTGGAGACTTTCTGAGTCTATATAAGCAGTAGACTACTTTAGAAATCAAAATGTAAAAGATGAAAAACAGGAACTTGGGGGAATCAATAAATTATATCGGTCTCAGAAAATCAACACATTGTTTTTATTGTTAAACTGAACTGTTTAACTGAGACAGATATGAGAGCAGGTGCTGGTGTTCCCTGTGTCCTCAAAATAAAGTCCTTCCTCTGACATATCGGGCAAACCAAAAGAAAAAATGACTGGCACCTGCCGATAAAAAAAAAAGCCAAATATCGGCAAAACATAATTTTTTTTTGTCAATGGCAATGATAAAAAAAATGCCAAATATTGGCCAAACAGAAAAAAAGAACTGTTAACAATAATTAAAAAAATTGGCAAATATCGGCAAAATAGAAAAAGATTTAACAGACGGCGATATTTAAAAAATCGCAAATATTGCCCAAACAGACAAATTAACCGATAATGATAATAAAAATGCAGAATATAGCACAAAAAATAAATAATATTTGCTACATTATTTAATCCAAATATCGAGCAAGCAGAAAAAAAATATTAGTTCATGCCGATAATCTTGAAAATGTAAAATATCGGCAAATATTTTGGCTGATAAAAAAAATCTATAAATGTATTGCTATTTTGTGGATAATATGTGATCCAAAAAAACTAACTGTAGTCTGATTATGAGTATTTTCAAATGAAATTTAATCTAATTACAATGTACTTAATTTTTTTAATCTGATAACGTAATCCAGATCACATGCTCTGGCTGGCACTAAAGTAAACTCTCCTCCAGCACTGCTCCAGATTCAGTCTCTCTCATGTAACTCACTCAGACTCAGATCAGCACATCAGTCTCCAGATAAGAGGGCTGCAGGGTGTCAGCCTCGTTTCAAACGGTTCTCGATACAATGGTGAGATTATGCTTTGCATCAACCGTTAAATCTAACGATATGAGCTTCTCTAAAGGACTCTCGTGACTCACGTCTATAGTGCTCTCAAATTCATGAACGGCTTCTGTTATGCTCTTCTATTCTAATAGACTTTGTAAATGAGATGATTGCGGAACAGAAGGGTTTTCTCTGGTAGTCTGTGCATGTTTTAATGACTCGTTATGTGCACCAGGAAAAACATGCTAACAAGAAGCAACCTGCAGAATGTCACGCAATGCAAGCCTCCAGAAGGGCCACCAGGCAAACCTTATGATACACATAAAAGAAACAAATGGCAACAATATCCTGCAGGTTTCTTCTAGGCGTTTACAGTCGAGTGCAGCTGGTGAATGGACAGGACAAACAGAAAGATACAGAGGCACGCATATACAGAGGCAATCACATTTATTTACACTCAGACATAAAACACACATTTGTCAGCGGGAGGTTTTGCTACCAAAAAGAAAGGGGAACGTCATTTGTTGAATGGGAGGGCAAGCTCACACACGGTGCTTCGTCAACACAAGCCACTCAATAGACTGCTGAAGTATTTCTTGAAACGCCAACCTCATGATCTTTCATCAGTCGGCACATCCAACCAACCAGAACATCCAGCTCTGATGAACGGCCAAACACCAGTCATATCTTACATTTACACAAGTACAGCGAGAACGATGAACTTCTCATGTGGGACGATGTTCAAATACATTGTACAGTTCTTTATGGAAGAAGGCTAATCCATATAATGACTGCTTAAAAAAGAAACATCAAAACTTCGCTCTGTTTGTCTGAGCGTTCGCAACACTGCAGCAGTGACATGACCGTGGGACTTTCTGAATATTTCAAATAAATTGCATTCATAGAGTTAAATTAAATCAAATGCACAGTAGCTTTCTTATCTCAATGCTCTTGACATCTCAGGATCTTCAGTACTGTTTCCACCAGACCATGACGTTTCTGTATCCACGCCTTAACCCAACACACAGAAAACAACATCCTCCATCGTTGCAAATGTCATCGGCCTGAAACGTCAGCTTCAACAAAGTGTGATGAATGTCATGTTTTTGTAGAGCTCAAATGCACATGTTGAGTCAGGCTGTCTGATGGGCTTCTTAATGATCCTGATGTGTGTTCTCTTGTACCTTGTTCTGTGTGGGTATGTCTGTAATTGGTTTACCGCAGTGATGCATGGCTGCTTTCAAGCCAGCTGCTGTAAGTCAAAGCCTTTTAAAAAATGAATTTTGTGCCACTGTTCATTGTTTAATTGAACTATAAATGGCTGCAAATTACAGAAAGAGAAAAAAATATATAGAAAATGCCCTTTTGACAGGTTTAATACCGAAAGAAAAAGTCTGCAAACCTTGGAAAGTATGTACTCAGAATTCCTGTTCGTCTACAAAACAACAGCAACAAAAAAGCAAGCTCCATTTATTTCATAGACGTAACACTGAGAATAATGCAGATTATCATGTTTGTGGATGCCTAGTTTACTTCTTTACTGCTAATCATCGTCTTAAACAACAAAATCTGTGAAAACACAGTTTCTACTGCCGTTCAGCTTCAGTTAACGTCTTCAGATCTGCTGGAGATATGATGCTTTCCCACCTCGGGCCAGGATTATTACTGTTAACTAAACCAGTAGCGGAGAAAGAAGACGACGCTGTGTTTGTGTTCGAGCAGTGATGTGGCACGGCGCTCTGGTGTGTCTCAAGAGATTCATGCAGGTATAACAGTGTGTAATTTAGTTTTTTTGCTTTGATTTTGAATCCAGCTCTAAGTGGCTTGATGATTTCGGTTTCCATTGAACATTGTCACATCATTTTATTCATCAACACGTTGGAAACTTGGAGCTCTGTTCCATTGTTAATGAATAACTACACACACTCTTAAAAATAAAGGTGCTTCCTGATGCCATAGAAGATCCTTTTTGTCTTTAACATCTAAAGAAGCTTTCTGTGTCATAAAAGGTTCATTGTGGTGAAAGAAGGTTCTTCAGATTAAAGAAAGGTAAGAAAAAGATGGTTCTTCAAAGAACCTTTGACTGAATGTTTCTTTGTGGAACCAAGAGTGGTTCTTCTATAGCATCGCTGTGAAGAACCTTATAAATCACCTTTATTTGTAAGACTGCAGGAACAAATGACTTAATGCACTACTAACATTCTAGTAACTAAAAAGAAACTGCTGTTTTTATTTATTTAGTAAGTAAAAGCATTCAGTTGAAACTGGTAGTTCACTTTTAGCTATATATCCTGGAGAACTTCTGTATACAGGTTCATAATTAATGTGAATTATGCATAATGTGTGATTTAACTGAAGATCGTGGTGACCCACTACTGACTCAAGCATTACCGAATCCTTCTGAAGGAACCTCTGATTATCTGGATCAGTATTCTGAAGTGAAAAGCATGAGTTATTGTACGTTTTTGAGATATATGTAAGGTTTTGGATAGTTATGACTTAAGTGTGACTACATCCTACTGAAGAAATGAATAATTATTTGGATCAGTATTCTGAAGTGAAGATCACGGTAAACCACTAGTAAGGATTTAAGTGTTCCCAAAATGAAAAACTACAAATACCTCAAAAGTGTACAGTGATTTCAGTAATTACTAGGGAGTTATCATGATCTTCACTTTAGAATATTCATCCCAAAAATGTGTAATTTGGTAATACTTCACTTTATATTTAATTACACCTTATGTGTTATTCACATTAATTATTCAGGTTAGTAGTTCTCAGGGAGGTTTGGAAACAGTAGTATTTCCTGATCAGCTAATAGTGAACTACCACATCTGACTACACACTGTTACTCACTAATTCATTCATTCATAGTCTCGTGTTAGATACTAGTAGTTACTACAGTGCCTATATTGCTTTTATTACTAGCTTTATACAGTGCTGTATACATGTTACACTGTCTGATCTGGCCTGATGATATGCCAGCAGGATTCATGCAGCACTTGTGATGAAGTACACAATACTCCATCTTCTGCTTTATGGCCTGTTTCTCTGATTTTGACATCCTGCTCTGTTTCAGTTCAGGTCTGTTTTGAAGAGACGGCCTGATCACTTTTCTTCTTACTATAACAGTTGTCTAACGCATGTTTCCATGCTATAACATGATGCAAAACAAAGAAGCGAATGAAAATGCCGAGGCTGGAAAGGGAGTTGTTTTCCTCTGAAGTTCCCAGTGGTTTTCCAGGAGGAGTGAATTAGACGGATGATGTTTAAGGAAGATAATCCTGAGATCAGATGGCATCTTCACGAGATGGAGACACGTATGATCTGTGTTTGGTAGCAGACAGAAGTTTGAGATAAAGTCTAGTACGCTTGTAACTGTACATCAGTTTTGCATATGCATGCTTTAATATTTCATATCACTATTTTCATTTACAATAGAGTTCATTTTGTGATAATATTGAGATGCCAGGGACGAGGAAGAAGAAGGAGATGAGGATCAGGTCTGAGTGCAGCTTTTTAATGATAGAAAAGAAAACTAAAGGAAAACAGTAACACATTAAACAACTCGGAAAGAAAATACATACAGGCAAAGCACTTCAATACACAAGGGTAACTAGGCTAACAAGACACAGGTGTGAACGATGAGGGACTAACGAGGGAAACCACTTTAAAACTGGAACAGGAATCCAAACAAGCAGAACATCGGCGTAAGACTCCAAAACAACACAAAACAGACATTAGCAATCAAGCTTTTTGAGGTTTGCTGTATACTCTGGTGTGTACTGTACCTTTGGATATGAAGTTAGCATTCTTTGGATGATGAAATTAAGGTCAAGCTTGTACCAGAAAAACGTCTGGAGAAGTCTTGGGACCGCTCATGATGGAAAGCTTGATGTGTGAAGCACGGAGCAGTGTGATGCATGAGCTGCATGTGTTCAGTGGGTCACTGCTGTTTAGTGATGAAGAAGCGTGTATAACACATTATGTTATATCCCCTTGATTTAAAGCCCTAAGTCTGCACTTCAATTTCATCTTTTAATTCTGTTCTGGTGGTATACAGAGCAAAAAATCTGAAAATTGTGTCAATGTCCAAATACATGTGGAGCTAAGTGTATAGTGTGTTCACATTACTTCTGAAGGAAATGCTGCGAGGGAGAATACTGTACGCTCAAGCAGTGAAGGAGCATCTGCTCTTATAGAGTAAATACTGTTGAGGAGAGCGTGACAAAACAAGGGATTTAGACTTTGATGCTTGTAAACAGTTGAAAACGGGGGTTTGTGAGATTGGATGACCGGTGAAAGCAGATTCAGCTGAAGCTTTACTGTGCTGCAGATGCTGATCGTGTGGTGACAGAGCATAGACACGCCCACTGACACGCCCCCTGACAGGCCACACCCACACACAGATGCATGGTAATACCAGGTCAACTCAATCATCTTTACAAAGTAATGAAGTGTTTGACTCACTGAAGATCCTCAGACTGTGTGACTCGATGAGATGATGAGATGAAGTGTTTCTCCTCACATGTGAAACAGTCTCGTTCCTGTAATGAACCTGTCTTGGCTTGCAGTGCTCAGATGTTTCGAATGAGAGGAGAAACCACAGACAGAAGCAGAAGGACAGCAGATGAGTCTCTCTCGATCTACAAGAAGATCAGAAGCTTCTGCACATCATCAAACACAATGTTTCATATTGGTTAGGGAAAACATGCAGGACAGATTACTGTGGTTATGTGGACACACACACTCACACACACACACACACACACACACACACACACACACACACACTGTTTTCTAAAACGATGTTTAATAGTAATATAATTGATCAGGATCAGAGGGATGTGAAGACATGTATAAAGTAACAGCACAACTTACACATCATTCTTCACATCATCTTTTCTTTCACAAAATCAGTGTAATGGCAATATTTCCATCCGCTGAATATAAGACCTGCACTTATCAACAAGAAACCAACGCTTCCTAACGGCGAATGTGTTTGTGAAACAGCGTTCATGAGAAGCTCAGGATAGCGGCACAATATATAATAGTTATTCTCAAGAACAAAATCCAATATGTTTAGACATGGAAGCATATTTCAGCAAATTTAAGATTGAAAAAACAAACTTAGAAAGTGGGACCAATCTGCTTTCTCCTTAATAAATGTCCCAGGTCTGTGTGAGAGTGAAGGTTTAGTGCTGCACTCACACTGTGTTCATTTATAAAGACGTCCTATTTAACCAGCGCTATAAACCAGCTCTGATTAACCCACTGGAGCGGGGTCTGTTTAACACCTTCACATTACACAGAATTGATCTGGTACACTGTCTAATTGTTCAGGTTTATTAAATGAGTGTTAGTGAAGGTAGATTGAGCACATTTCTCTCTCGGTAGGTGCTAAGCCCTCTCCTTACTTTAGTGATTGTGCAGTTATGATGAGCGTACAGCGGTTATTAGTGAGAATAAACAGGGCTGAGAGGGTTATATTCCTCCATATACTGCACATCTTGAGCGTTAGGTGTGAATGTGATCTCTAATCTGACCCTGGAGCTGATTTCTGACGCTCGTGTGTTTCTGATCTGCTTCAGACGACAGACGCTCTTAACCCTTCGCTGTTCAAAAATAATTGCATTCACTGGAAAGTCTTAATGTAATTTCATTGGGGGTGCAATTTTGCTAAAACGAGTTGTTAGATTTCACTGGGAAGTTGTCATTATATTTTATTTTTAATATAATGATAGTGCATCAATAATCTGTAATCATTTTCCTTAATAAAGAAATGTCAGCTGTTCTGTTCTGAATTGCATATGTCCTAAATAATAAAAATATCACTGATTTGAAAAAATAAATATATATATATTCTGTTTCTGATCCTGACTTGGGATTCCAACAAACTTCTCATACATAACATATTCATAATACATATAATAATCATCTTTTGTTGTTATTTTTATCATGTGTTATATGTCTTCGGTGCGGATCACTTTAACATGAAATAAAGAAGCAAAAGCCTTAAACATAGTCATTATCTAAACAAAATAAATATAAATACTTCATGATATAAAATGAATAATTCAATTTATGCACTTTTTCATTTAGTTTAATAACATTTGTGTCTGAATGCACCTACATTTTAGCTCAAACTATTTGAGCGTTTGATTTAAATAATTACAATACAAAAACATCATTTTATTAACTTCACACACTAATAAAAATCAGTAACCGAGAGAAATTTGAGAGTTATGTTTATAATTAAATATTGTCTCCAGAATATTCTGTCTATATAGAGTGGACTCTTTATTGTGCTGCAGATACTTCTTTCTCTAGGTTATGTGTTTCTGCTAGATGTGTAGAACATGTCAAACTCTGCTTTTCTTTGTTTCTCGGCTTCTTTAGCAGGTCTGGATCTCATTAAACACCGGAAACAAACCTCCATGTTATGCCCTAAACATTCTGATATTCATTATAATTAGCACAAATGCATGCATATACTATTATTGAACAGCTGCTTTAACTGATGCAGCAGCAGCTGGAGGAGAGCGATCCAAACTAAACTAAACTAAACTAAACTAAACTAAACTAGTGTTTTTATAAAGAGTGTTTGAGCTCGTGTGTGTGTCATCTGTGAGTGTGATGGAGATCTGTCTTCCAGTACAAACTTATGATCATCACGACACGTTTACTGGAGCAGCACACGTACCAAGTCTTGTTTTCTGAGTGAGTTTGTGCTCGAAAAGAAAAGAAAAGTGTGTTATTGAGGTCAGAAGATTCAACTTAACTCAAAGGGATTTGTCTGAGCCTACTGACAGATTTATTTCTTGTTTTAAGCAACAGCTCACTTCATTCTGATACATTTTTCATGAAGCAGGACTTAATAGCTCAGTCATTTTCTATCTCCAGTCTTGATTTAAGAATCTTTGGGTATTTGTGTGATTTCTGCAGCCTGCGATAGACCCGCCTCTCTTGTTCTGTTCATCGCTGCCATTGGCTGATCAGCTGATACAGCAGTAATGCTGACCAATCACGTTCCTGAATCAGTCGTAAACAGAGAAC